>NC_052153.1:139096384-139396384 GCF_902713615.1 Scyliorhinus canicula | reverse complement strand
AATCTGCTGAAGTTTAGTCTCAATTTTTCACAGATTTTCGCCAATGAATCATATGGCAATGTCAACTAAGCTTCTTTATATAGAATGGGCATTTATTCAGTCCAGCTCACGTTCTACATTGCAGTCCTGTATTCAGAGCAAAAGACTGGTACAGTAATAAACTATACTGATTTATCCTTTGCGTAATATGAAGACAGATATTGTAAAGAGTAATGATGTCATTGTGGCATAAAGTATAACGTTGGGGTAATTTTATCTCGGTGTGATATTGTAAAATGGGTGAAGGCAAATTGAGAGCTGTTTCAAAATCAATTAATGTAAAAATAGGGGAAGCTGTAAAATGGGCTACTGATGCAATATCGCCTAGTTTACATTTTCAGCCAAAGTCAAAATCGTCTCCATTGCGATCTGACTAACAAGGCTGTATTTTTTCCTCAGCAAAACCATTCCACAGATTAGTATTAGGGGCGGGCAATAAATGTTGGCCCAGCTGGCAAAGCCTATGTCCCATAAAATAATAAATTTAAGAAAGACATCATGAACAGAAAGAAAATACTGCTGATCAGCGGATTCTTTCTTTTGGAGTGAGATCCAACACTAGAGGAACATATTGAATAATTAAAGATGATTTAAAGATCAAAGCATACTCTGCCACATAAGAAGTACTGATGTACAGACTATCAGAATACCTGATCTCATGGGTCAAGAAACAAGTTTTTACATTTTAAAATCGTTCACATCGGCCAAAATGTCCTGACGTCACGGATACTATATTGGGGTGTACTGATGAGTGTAACAAATCCAGCATAAATTGCAAGTGGCCCTCACCATATCTTGGTTGAAAATATACTTCAGGATGTCCTCTCTTATATTTGTATGAACTATGCTACTTATGATGTTAATGATGTTAATCTCCTGTGGGTTTCAGCACAGAACAATAATCACAACACACTTTGGTGTTGCAGAAGAATTATGACCAATTACCTCTGAATGTATATTCTATAAATTTAAAATTTTATGTCTGGTCTAATCAGGATGATACAAGTGGAAAGAAATTTAGAGTTGTCATTTGGCAAATTGAAGTCATCATTAGCGGTGACAATAAGTTGCATTCTAATATAAAGACAGAAATAACCAGTAGCTAAGATTTTGACAGTCAAGGTTACATTTGGAACTATAGGAGAAAAATGAAATACTTTTATTTCTTCTTGAATGTGTAATTGTTGATTGATTCTTGAAGAGGTTACTGAAGGACACATTAAACGACCAAGCACTATTGCTGGGAAACAGGCATTTATATGCAGTTCAACATAAATGCATGAATATAAGAATATAGTAATAGAAAAGATGATGAAAGGCCTTCCACCCATTCAAGTTCATCTTTGGCATATCCTAACATTCCACTATAGAAATATTTTGAAAACCTCGACTGTTCAATGATGCAGCCTAGTAAATTGTTCCAAATATTTAGCACCTTTGATTAAATTAATGCTTCACAATATCTGGCTTAAAACTATTTCCAACTAAATTAAATGTATGTCCTCTGGCACTCCTCTCCTGGCTTAATTTGAAGATTTAATTTATCCATGCCATTTAATATTTTTGTATCTTAATAGGATTTCCTTATAAACACCAAATTGTTGATTTTCCTTCCCCAACTATGTTGTCGCAACTTTGGCAATGAAGGAATATCTATCCAATCCTTGTCCATCCTTCTTGATTTTTAGAGTGAGTTATTAGTGGAGTTCCCACCTATATTGCGCAAGGGCAAGAGAGCAAAGAGCCAGCCACAGCCGCAAGTGAAGAGAGCGGAATTGTTACACCCGCGACTGGACAGTTTTTGTTAAAAAGTTCTTCTGCATGTCATATCAGTTCTATTCACCCAGAACACAAGGAGGGAGGATTTATACCTGCTGAGAAATCTAACTGGCTGTGCTTAAAGTGACCACTGGGTTAGCACGCTGGGCTAAATCGCTGGCTTTTAAAGCAGACCAAGGCAGGCCCGCAGCACGGTTTAATTCCCGTACCAGCCTCCCCGAACAGGCACTGGAATGTGGCGACGAAGGGATTTTCACTGTAACTTGATTTAAAGCCTACTTGTGACCATAAGTGATTTTCATTTCATTTTTTCATTGGAGGCCTTGCCAAAAAGGCATTTTTTGTTTTTGTCTTTTTAATTAAAATATTTTGGTGGAGCTGGAAGAAGGAATGCTCTTCCAGGCTTGATAAGAGTCTTCTGCCCTGCTACAAGCTTGTTTTCATCCTGTTATACCCTGGCATTTGCTTTCTCCTCTCCCAAATAAAGGGCTTTAACCTGCCAGTCATTGTATGATAAGGCCACCCAATTTTCCACAGTAAAAAAAAGCGGAATATTCAGTTAGCACCTGTAGCTAACCTAAAAAGTGTTAGTGAGGTCTGAACCTCGAATCCTTTGGGCTTCCTGACTGCTGCATTGCACAGACGCCACAAGCGTATAATTGATATCACACCTGTTTTGTGGCCAAATGTTTCGAGCAAGCAACATTTCTATGGCACACATGGTAAGCAATGCAGCATACGACATAATCCGACCGTAAGCATTTTATTATAATACACCCGACAACATATGGGAAAGTGGTGGAATAATGATGTTGTCACTTGATTAGTAATCCCCCAGGGTAATTCCCTAGGGACCTTTGTTTGAATCCCACCTTGGCAGATGGTGAAATTTGAATTCAATAAAATATCTGTAATTAAAAGTTCAATGATGTCCATTGTTGATTGTGATAAGAAAACATCTCATTCACTCATATCCTTTAAGGTTTACATGTGACTTCAGACTCACAGCAATGTGGCTGACTCTGAAATGGCCTAGCAAGCCATTCAGTTTTAATCAACCATTACAAAGAAAACAGTTGTGTTCTGTTGTCTTGTTCTCGCAATGATACATTCAGAACTGCTGATGACTTACTTTGAATGATGATTTATTAGATAACATTTGATTTGATTTGATTTATTGTCACATGTGCCGAAGTACAGTGAGAAATATTTTTCTGCGGCTGAGGGAACGTACACAGTATGTACATAGTAGACAAAAGAATAATCAACAAATAACATTGACAAATGGTACATTGACAAATAGTGATTGGTTACAGTGTGGAACAAGGGGCCAAACAAAACAAATCCATGAGCAAGAACAGCATAGGGCGTCGAGAATAGTGTTCTTACAGGGAACTGATCAGTCCGAGGGGGAGTCATTGAGGAGTCTTGTAGCTGTGGGGAAGAAGCTATGTGGAAGGATAACATACCGAATCCATACAGACTGAGTTTCTCTGGAACTACCCGATGTGTGACTGTCCTTGTGCATGCCTTACAACCTTCTGCCGGTAACCGGATGTCACCTAACTGATCTCTGGCACCACCTGCTGGTGGGAGGTCGCATTGCTGAGTGCATGCAATATTATTCACAGGCATATCAGACTCACCATCACCTTTGCAAGTACACCTAAGGATGAGCAATAAATGCTGGTCTAGCCACATCCTGGAAATTATAGATTTTTTAAATTGAGAAAACCGCTTGAATGCCCAACATAATTTCTGACAGAAAATCCTGGAAGCAGCAGCCACTGACATCACATGTCAGTGGCCCAGCAGAATTGTACCCATCCATTTATCTGCTCTGCCTGCTAAAGTCATAGGAGTATAACTCTGAGGAAAATATTCCCCTTCTTTTTAGACTGTAGATTTTAAGCTTCTTTAATTTTATCCCATATCATTTCCAAATTACACTTGCACCATAGTCACTTTCCTACTTGCCACTCTCTCCTCAAAGGGGAGTGTAGCCCCTCGGACTTTGACAACTTACATTTCATTGCAAAATTGTGTAAGGCATGGATTTTAGTATGATGTATTGCCAACAATCCAAGTTGATAGTTGTGGAATATAAAAGGAAATGGAAGAGAAGCTGGATTCCATTCTCTTGCAGTTTCCTTAATCTCATGTAGAAGTAATGTAGAGGATTAGTCTATCCTGCTTCAGAACTTGTAATGCAATAAAGATAGAAATTTACTCATGCATGGAGTGAAACTGCTCTTCGCCGGTAGTGCAAGCATTCATCGTGAATTGGTTCATTTTACACTACATCCGATTTTCTCTGGCACTGAATTTAATTCACAACCATCCCATTTTATGCCAATGATGAAAACCTTTTTCAAATCTTCTGTTTTCTTTGCTGTGTTTATTGGTACAAGTTTATGGGCACGATTTAACAGCACAGTTGCACTTAGTGTGGATCCGGGCGCACCGGATAAATAGTGGGAGAGGTTAAAATTGGAATCCACGCCTGGAACAAATCAGTTCATGATCTAATTGCCCCGCTCCCGGTGGCGGGTCTCGGACCCTGTGCAGATATGGTGAGACATCAAGTAAGACTAAACTCTATCTCATTAGTGAGATGGAAGTCAAATATAACCAGCTCCCCAACAAGAGGTCAAGTGGGCACTGTTTAGAACTCCTTTTCAAAAATGGGAAGCTAATAGAATGGCTGCTGAGAGCTGCGGAGGTGAGAATCCATTTGCATTCCCCAGCATGCAGCCCTGGGGCACTGGGGCTGCTGCCTCAGTTTTTGGGGCGGGGGGGGGACCATCAAGGGGGGATAGGCTAAGTCGGGGGGAGCTGGGCATCATAGTCCAATGGTCGCCCCAGGGATGGGGGAGAGGGGGTCGAGGGACATAGCGTATGAGGGGCCTACAAGCCAACCTCCAATATTGTGAACATCCAAAACAGGGATAACTATAACTGCTGCCTGTCTGTCTTACCAAACACCTCCAGAACAGAGTCCTGTTTGTGGTTGTATGCTTAAGTTCAATTTAACTCCCTTTGACTGCAAGCAGCCTCTAGCTTCACAGCTGACGGCTATTTCTCATAAAAAATTTGCAATGTTAAATGTGTGAGCACTTCACAGCTCTCAAGTGGTGCTGCAGGTTGTGTATGCTGCTTCCTGCTGCTTGTTGCTGCAAATGCCTGGAGGCTGCTGCTGCTGTTTCCTTTTTTATTCTGTAGCCTGGATGACCTGCTGCCCGGGCTGGAGAAGGGGCGGGGAGCTCTTGCTCTCTTCTCGCATGCTCTGGATCTGTGCGACTTTCCAATACTGAGGAGTCTACTGCTGGGAGTGGAAAGAGGGCAAGAAAGAGGCAGATTGATCCGAATGATCGGTGCTTGCTGTTTGTTGCTGCTTGCAGCTGAAGCTGCCTGGAGGCTATGTGCTTGTTTGCTGCTTACTCTGCCGGTGAGTCTGCTGCTGGGAGCTGCATGAGGGAGGGAGAGAGGCGGATTGACCTGAATGAGCAATTAGATGGAGGTGTTGAAGAAATGCCTTTGCAGATTGCCGGTGATTTTATTGTGGGTGTGGTAAATGCTGTATATCGACAACCATGTAGCTGTGAGTCAAACATGCTGGACGTCAAGCTTAAATGCCAGTGGAACATATGGGGCTGGATTCTGCGCCCCGCCACATTTCTATTTCACCCTGCCGGTGGTATACTCCGTTACGCCGGCCGGTCAATGGGGTTTCCCATTGTGGAGCAGCCCCACGCCATCGGGAAACCCCCGGGGTGCCAGCAAAATGCAGCATCCCGCCCATGGATGCTGAGCTTTGGTTCCGATGAAATTAGGCCGTATGGGAAGGCCTGAAAATGGAGGCTCATTGACAGAGACTGATAAGGAAATGACTGCACTGCAAAGATCCTCCATTCTGTTGAGGACTTGTGAGGGATGATACAGTGTGTTTGGTTTTCTTTGTACAAATGAATTTGTAGTTTTGTGTTTCTACCAGTATTCTGTAGCGGAAAGGTAATTGTGTATGTTGTGTATCCTTGTTGATTAATGGTTAGTGTGATTTATGGACTGTTAAGTAGTTGGTTTTCATCTCTTTGTATAAAAGTACTGTTGACCATTTGATAAACATAATATTCTCAAGTGCATTATCGTGGGTACATGCCCCATGGCTCAGACTAGTGTGATTGCCAAGCATTTCAATCAAACTGTGCCTGAATTCTGGCGGTGTCAACATCAAAGAGGCAGCAGCCAACAATCAAACACCCAAGAGCTGGGCTTCAGCACTGGGGAGATCCTTGAGACCAAACGGTGAGTGTGTGCACCAGCGGAGGATACCTGAGCATGGTCTCCCGTGTGTCCTGACAGGGGTCTGGGGTCTAGGGGCTCCTGTTGTGGCCGGGGATGAATGCGCAGAGCTGGGTTCTCCAGCACAACAGGCTCAGTGGGTGGCGATCTGAGAGAAGACGACATACGTAAGGTTGTGGGGAGGCTCAGGAGATATGAGGTTCCTTGGATGGAAGCCTTAACTGAGTGTTGGTCACCCTCCTTCTCCAATTCCTGACAGCTACCACAATGGATGGTGTTGTTGACCCCTCAATGGAAGCTCTTGCGGTGCTGGTGGCAGCCTGAGCAGCTGGACACTGAACAAGGTAACAGGAGCGGCTGGAGAATGAGTTCGGGGAGGACCTGTGAGAGCAGCCGGAGGATGGAGGACAGGTGGTGGCGAAGGTCTGGTGTGCCTTGAGGGCCAGGGATGCCCACATCCTCGCCCGCTTCTCATAGGATGAGGCTTTTTCTGTTAACCCACCACTTTCCCCCAACTCCCTCCCAATTCACCTCCTTCGCCCATTGGCCACCCCAACCCCCACCTCCAATCCCCTCCCTCACACCCATTACCTCCTTCCTCCCCCACCCCCCTTCCCTGGCCCAACCCACCTGTCCCTGAATACCCTCCCAAGTTCTGAGTAGCATTACTCCAGGGTAATGGGCCTATGTCAGCACTGTCAGCATGGCACGACATAATGCAGAAGAATGATGATAACTTACTGTGAGGTAAGCTCTGGTGCCCCTCAGCCTATGCCAATGTCTGACTCCTGTCTCTCTGCTGCCAGTGCGTTCACACCCATCACCTGCACGGGGCCTTCATTGGAGGCTCTTGCTCTCGGACCACTGTGCTCAGGAGGTGGGGAGAGTGGAGGGCAGTTGGGGATGGGGGTGCAGGCAAGTGCGCTGTAAAGAATAACATGACAGAGGCTGTACATGTATCAGGTGTAACATGTTTTAATAGTGAACATTCAAAACCTCCATTGTCCCTAGCTACATATGGTGACCCCTCACCCTCCCCTCCTCGCCCAGTGCCCACTCAGTGATCCTCAATTTTTTTCAGCTTCTGTGCTTTCTCGCCCTGTCTAGGTGTATCCCCAGAATGCACTTCAGAGGTGGGGGAAGCCTGCTGTCTCTCGCGCCATTGATGTCCCTGGCGGGCATCCTCTGGGGGCGCCCCGAGTTGGAAGGCCCCGGCCGGCTTACTGATGCAACTGGCTTTGCTGTGCCATCCTGTTTGGCCCGCGGACCGTGTGATGCTCTGGTGTCAGAAGGAGGGAATTCGGGTGAGGTGGAGACCACCATCATCTCCCTGGTGACAGGCCTCCAGCATTCCCTCCTCCCACACCGTGCTTGTAGGGTCCTGGGGGTCTCCATGGATTGAGAGGGCAGCTGGAGTGAGCTCCAGAGGCCTCAACGCCACCTGTCTCTGCCATTCCTGGTGGCTCCCTGTTGTTTGCACCATGGTGTTGGTGGCCTCAACGATGCTCCTGAGTGACTGGGACATGCTCCGGAGAGCCTCGGCAGTGTCCACCTGTGCCTGGGCCATGCTCTGCAGTGCCTTGGCAACATCCAGCTGTGTCTAGGACACGTCCCTCAGTGACTGGGAAATGCTCTGCAGTGCCTCGGCCATTTCAACCTGCGACTGGGACAGGACCTCAGAGACTGGGTCATGACATCAAGGCCCTCATCCATGGCTGATATCGACTGAGCTATGCCTTGGTCGCCACCATTCAAGGCACTGACGTTAAACTCAGGCTTTCCACTGCAGTCGCCATCCTAGCAGTGTGGGTCTCGGTGCTACGCATTGCTGGCACCTCTCCTGACCTCATAGCCTTTGGGGCTCCTCCAATCGGCTATGCACTTGGCGGAGTGTTGCTGACATCCCCTCCTGAACATCATGGCCATGGCCCAGCATCTTCAGCAGCTCTGGGATAACCTTGCCCAAAGGCTCAGCATTGGATCTTCGACTGCTGACTCCCCTGGATGTTCCTGCCTCCACCTGATGTGCATCAGCATCTTTGTGGTGCCCACCAGTTAGTGCTCCCGGAACCTGTCCACTAATGTTGCCCACCGAGGTGTGTGTCTCTGCATTGGTGGAGGTGAAAGATGTGATGCCTCACTAGTGGTCTCCTTGGAGCTCCCCTCAGAGGTGTTCTCTTGGGTGGCAAATGGGAGGGGGAGGCAACGCCAGATGGCTCGACCCACCAGATGGAGATCCTGCAAAAGAATGGTCATATGGTCAGTGAGAGTGAATGGTCCTTTTGTCTGACATGAACAACCCACTTGTGGCATGTCATCTGGTGAAGAACCCACATTAGGGTGAGGACTCTGATATCTGGTACCCTGCCACCTGTCTGGGCCCTTTCCTGCCTGTCATGGGCCAACCTCTTCTATAGGGGAAGAGAGGTGGCATTGTGAGTCACATGCTTGATGCATCGAAAGGGGGCGGGGGGGGCGAGGGTCTATGGCAGGTGGCATGTGTGGGCACCGCACCTGGGCATGGAGGGGCTGTGTTGGTGGGTGCAAGGGTGAGCTGGGGCACAAGCGCAGTGATATGCTGTTGTGGGTTTGCACGGTGCCAGCCATCAACTTGTTGGAAAGCGGTGGGGAGGGGGAGGTCAGGGGTTGACAGGTGAGACTGATGCCAGGGGTTCGTTGTTAACTTACCCTTGTAGCCTGGTTGAGACCTTCTTCCGACATTGTACAGCGGTCCTCTTGGTCACGCTGCCGGAAGTGATAGCCGCTGCCACTGCCTCCCAGGTGGCATTGGCAGCCCTGCTGCTGGTTCTCTGACCCCCTTGTGGGAACAGGGTAATCTGTCTCACATCACAGTGTCCAGTGGCCTGTCCAAGTCAGCATCCCCGAAACGTGGAGCAGGTCTGCGTGGTGCCATGTTCGTGTGCTGCTAGGTTGTGAGGTCGGAGGGAGCTTTTCTGAGCAGCTGACCCTTGTTCATGGGGAGCTGCCGGGCGAAAGTCTGGTGAATCAGCTGGCGGGACAGCCAGTTCTGCCGCAAGCTTATGGGGGATCATTTCCGGAACCAAGTGCCATTGGATACGGGCCGCAACCTTGCAGGCTCGGCTGTCGGGAAACACCCGGGAAGTTGCACCGGCTATGACACTTTGAACTTTTTCTGTTCAATCACGCCAAGAGGGATTACAGTCACCTCTGGAGAAAGCAAGAAAAACAGGCAATTTTGAAAATCTTTTTTAAAAGTTACATATCACCAGTGGAACAAATAAGAGTAGCAGCAGTTGCCATCATCCTGACAACATTACCCAATGATAACAGTGTACTGGGAACATTATCCACTCATATATTTTAATTTATTTTGAACACATATGGAAGATGTTTAAGGGTTGCATGCCGAAGAGTATACATCACAGCCATAGTTACACAGAGGTACAGTTGAGGACTTCCAGTGTATAAGGTTCTATCATACACAAGACTCTACATGCTCCATTTGTTGGCATTTCATTCCCACACCCTTAGCTTGCTCACGCTCAAACAATAGATATCATTGGGATTCAGAGTTGAACCTTTTTCTTCGAGTCAGAAGAGAACATGTGAGTGGGCGAGGGAGGGGTATTGTTAACACACCCCTTTCTATTCATATGCTATAGGTAGCTTGCTCTATGTTAGTGTTCTCTTTCTTTTACTCCCATTTAAAGAGTTCAACGACAAGCAATTGCTTCCGAATCTGATTAGCTACATTTTTGAATGGTTAAGTGTCTTGAAAATTGAGCTACAGAGGCAGTACATGGCCACAAGCAATGTCCAATGACACAGGTTCCTTTATAAATATCAACATTGGACTAATTTTGCCCTGACCTTTGGTTGGTAATACTTGATAACAATATAAAGAGTTAAACTGATTGCACAGATTTGTGGGCAGCACGGTAGCATAGTGGTTAGCACAATTGCTTCACAGCTCCAGGGCCCCAGGTTCGATTCCCGGCTTGCGTCACTGTCTGTGCGGAGTCTGCACATCCTCCCCGTGTGTGCGTGGGTTTCCTCCGGGTGTTCCGGTTTTCTCCCACAGTCCAAAGATGTGCAGGTTAGGTGGATTGGCCATGCTAAATTGCCCTTAGTGTCCAAAATTACCCTTAGTGTTGGGTGGGGTTACTGGGTTATGGGGATAGGGTGGAGGTGTGGGCTTGGGTAGGATGCTCTTTCCAAGAGCCAGTGCCGACACGATGGGCCGAATGGCCTCCTTCTGCACTGTAAATTCTATGAAAACAAAAACAGCCATTTTCCAAGTAACATTTACTCTACAATGCCTACATAAGCTGCATGAAAAAAATCAATCACATGCATGCTACTTCCTTATCTAGAGCAGACATGGATACCTAAAAAAACAGGTTTCTATAATAACACATATTGAAGCAAATACACACACAAAAATAGTCACAAATACATGGATGCAGATGCATGCTGTCATACAAGAACCTAGGCACAAATGCATGAATACACATAAATTAACACAAATATCTACATGAATGTAAGTATAAATACATTATTACAAGGACATACATGAACACAGGAACACACATACAGACCAGCTCTGAAGAAGTCACACAGACTCAAAATGTAAACTTTGTTTTTCTTTCCACAGATGCTGCCAGACCTGTGTAGTTTTCCCAGCATTTTATGTTTTTATTACAGACCATCTAGTTCATTAATGTCCTTTAAGGAAGGAATATACCATCCTGACAAGGTCTGGTCAATGTGTGACTTCAGATCCACAGCAATGTGGTTGGCTTAAACTGCCCTCTGAAATGGTCCAGCGTGCCACGCAGTTATATTCAAGAAGACAACTCACTATTATCGTCTCAAGGGCAATTAGGGATGGGCAATAAATGCTGGTCTTGCCAGGGACACCCCACCCTGTGAATGAATAAGAAAAGACATTCAGATGTATACAGGAGCACATGACTTTTTACATCTGCACAAGAATACAGAGTGCTTGTGCATTCAAAACATCAACATGCAAAAATGTAATTCATATATATAATCCGAATGATTATAGTAACTGGTTTCTGTCTTTTATGAAGAAATGGAATGAACTTCAGATCTTCAAAACATTGTCAAAAATCCTGAAATTCCATGTAATAGATTCAATGTAAAGATGAATGGACAGAATTGCATAATGTGATTCCCAAAATATTGGTAAAAATGCCAAAATCCCAAGTAAAAAAAAATAATTTGACTTAGTCGCTTTAAATAAATGCCTTCAAGAATATCGAAGCAAAAAATGGAAACCAGGTAGTCAATCAATTGCAGACCATACTCTCTTCTAACTTAGATGCTGTGAGCAGACATTTAACAGCCTTCATTAGAGTAAATGTGAGTTACAAAAGAAAATTGGTTAAAAATCAAAATCATATATTAACTATCTCAATTCACTCTACTGGAAAAGAATAAAAGCACGAAAGGAAATGCTGAGGCAGACTGAGGCCATGAAATTCCACTCTATGAAGATTAGCATCTGGGTGCTTAATGCATTTTATATGCAATTCCTTTGTCAGCTGTTTTAACAGGCATTAACCCAATGGGAATAAATACAAATCAGAATGAGAAAAACACAGAAAACACATACAAAATTAGTCTAATGGGACATCATTCTGTAGACCCTTTCAATTCTACACTCATAACTGTTTGAAATTATAGTGCTATCCATGGGCTAGTACCTTTGTATTTTACTGGCATTAATTTACATGTGGAATACACTCAGTGAGACATGGTCGCTGAAATAATGCTGAGAGTATTGCTGCATCTTGAGTCACGAGAAGTCAGAAATGTCACGATAATTTTAATTCTATGATTTTATTGAAATTAACTAGTCATTAGTATGCAATATGTTTAGAATACCTAACTAAGAAACAGTGGAATAAGGAAAACAAAATGATGTGGCAGAAACTGCATAACTAATTTGCTTCATGCTTGTAGGCTCTATTTTTCCCAAATCACCTGATGGCATATTTTTCAATATACCTACAGACTGCAGTCGCAGCATTCTTATCCCTGAGTCAGAGGGTTTTCAGCTCAAGTCCCAGTCCAGAGACTTGAGCACACATTCTAGGAAGACACCCCAGTGCAGTACTTGAGGGGGTGCTGCACTGTTGGAAGTGTCCCTTTTCAGTTAAGGGACTGGACTCTTCACGATGCCGGAAGTGGAATGGTAATTGGGCGGAGAATCAAGTGAAATGGAAAAAAATCCATTTTGCAGCCACCACCGAGTTCAATTCCATATTCCATACTCGCTGGCAGTCATATCGATATTTGCGTCCCGCATCGGTGGATACATGCAAAACCATCATTTGCATGGATTTTAATATAATTTGAGGCTTATCACTTTAAGCTCCACCACTGCACCGGACCCTCCCACCCCCGCAATGTTCCCTTCCCTTAGGTGGAAGTCTCACGGGCACAATTTAGTGTAAGTATTTACAAGCAGGACACCATAGCTGCGGAGGGGGAGCGGAAGGCTAAAGAACCTCTGAAAAGGTCTCAAAGATTGTCACACTTGCTGAGGGGTTTCCCCCTCAGGATCTGGGTAGCCTGGCTCAGACTGCCATTGCTGCAGTATGTGTTTTAAATGCACCCTTCTGGTGCTACTTACAGGCTCCTGGCTGCTCACACTGCCGAATGCTCACTATATCCTGTGAATGTTCAAAGAACCTCTGGTCATCTGGGAGTCCACCCAGGCCATCCCTCTGGATATCCTGACACCCCAGTTGTATCATCAAGTGGCTGAGCATGGCCAAGCTCCATTATTAGCCCACCAGGTGTTGGCATTCCTTAGAAGTGCTGCCCCACTGCAGAGGAAGCAGTGGATTAACTGAGCTCACCCTAACTAAAGTATACTTGCACCATGGCCATTGGAACCCTCCCCGGTTCTCTGTTGTTCTCAGAGCAGAGGCCTCACTAGTGACCCCCACCCCTCAGGATCATCACTTGCCCCATCCTGGTTAGGCTGGCAGCACTGACTGCCTCTGCCACTACCTCCCAGGTGTTGCTAAGTAGGGTGGGCTTGGGTTTGCGGCCTAACCTGGGAAAGAGGGTGTCACTTCTGTCCTCACTGACATGGAGCTGTAAGTCCATCTCGGACTCCCGAACTCAGTGGGGGCAGGTCTTCTTTGAGCCATCTTCATGGTTGCAGTGAGTATGTGGTGAGTGAGTGCTTGAAAACAGTTCCAGCTGTCAGGTTCTTTGGCGCTAATTCTGGTCTCTGCAGTTACTACACCCTCTGGGTCAGGAATTTCTCTCAATCGTGATGACAGAGCGCTGGCCAATTTGCATGTCCTGACCCACTTACTGAATAGCACCCCCAACTGAAATGCCGAATCGCAGGAACACTTAACGGATTTAACAGAAACATTTCAAAGTGTCATTTTGGATGAGTTTGACTGGGTTTTCCCACCAGCTTTTTTGGTGAGATCCAGATAGGTATTTACCCTTTGGGCCTTGGGGAGTTTCTCCACAGTCTAGTCCACATTTAGAAACTTTTTCAGCAATGCGCAGCTGAACTGGTCAGCAAGATCGGCTCCTCAGAGATTAGGCCGCCATTTTGTGCCCTGATCTCTAAGTGAGCTTGAGGGCCCCCCACAACCCCATCCATGGGCAATGTCACCCTACACATAAGCATTACCCCAAGTGAGGAAGAATCCCCTTTTCAGGCCACCCCGCCCACCTTTCAGCACCCCCTCCCGTTCAGGACCCCACCCTTCACCCTTTAAAACTTTAGGAGGCTCTTTCATGCCCACCGTTCAATCCCCAAACTTTCATAACCCCCATCCCCCCTTTAATGGGCACGGCCCCCCGAAGATACTGTCCCTTTGCAGTGCCACCCTGGCACCAGGGCACTCTGGAAATGCCACCCAGGCACCCTGGCAGTGCCCCTGCCAGCCTACAAGTACCACCTCGGAACCTTGACAGTGCACAGGTATCAGAGGGAGGACCAGGTGTCTCCCTGCCCTGTCATTGACCACCCAGAGGTCATTAATTACCTGGGAAACCCCCCAGGTGTTGTTATGTTTGGTCCACATTTGTGTGGACCAGTGCTAAATGGCAGGCATGATTTAATGGCCGCGTTGTGTTCATGCGAGAGTGCGACCAGGCAGTTAGATCATAGGAGAGGCCAAAAACAAGAACCACACTGGGCGCCGATCAGTTTGCAATCTAACCAGTCTGCTCCCTTTGTCAAAATAAGGATCTTGCCATTGTGTGGTGAGAAACCAATAATCACCACTTAAAACCAATCTCCATGCAATTAACGAGAGTGACCCCCTATCTAATGGTCTCCTGTAATCTAACCGTCTCACCAGCAAGTGGTCACATGGGCGCCGATTAGTATTCCTTTTTAAACATGTGAAGCTGATGGAAGGGCTGATGTGGGGATGTTAGTAGCCATCTTCACTCCCAGGCAATGAGCGCAGGGCACTGAGGTTTCTGCCCTGGAGAATGGAGGGGGCGGGGAAAGCCCTGGGGGAGGTGGGAGGAGCTGGACAGGGTGGCCCACCTTCCGTGGTGGGGGCGGGTGTGTGCCTACCCATGCTGTGTGAGGGGAGGGTGGGTAGGTGATGGGTGTCTCAGCACCCGTGGGTCCGCCATGCCACCACCTGGATTGTGTGTTTCCGTTCCGGGGGCAACCCCAGCCCCTGCCTGTCTGTCCCACCGACCACCCATAACTCCCACTGCCCGCAGAGGCCTCTGGCCACGCGGCTAAAGGCGATTACTAATGGGGATTGGCAAGCGTAGTTAAGTGAGCACTTAACAGTTCCCAAGTTGATTTCCGTGGGTAGTCATGCCATGTAGCATGTGAGAGCTATCACCTCGCAACCCATCAGACCGTGATGCCTGGACACTGTGCCTGAACACTATGGAGGCAACACCATGAATGCAGTGGCTAACATCCAAACACCCAGGGGCTGGGCCCCAGCACTGGGGACATTTTGGTGACCAAAGGGTGGGTGTGTGCACCAGAGAGGGAACCAGCATCCGGTCCAGCTAACGTTACGTGCGGGTGTCTGGGGTACAGAATCTGGGGTCCAGTGACCAGGGGCACCCACTGCGGCCGGGGGTGATGGATGGCAGGTGATGTGGGCAGGTGAGGTGACGACGGGGGGAACAATGGGGGAATGGAGGGTCCCAGGGTGGAAGACACTGCAGTTGTCAGTCTCACATCCTCTCCAATTCCTTACACATATTAGAAGAAATGAATTATATCTTGGAGCCTCCGGAGGCTGCCCTCATGGTGCTGCTGGCAGATCAGGCAGCCAGACACCGGAGAAGGTGGCGGCAGAAACCCCACACCCTGAGGACCTGCCCACTCGTCAGACCAGGGAGGGATCCAGAGGGGGACGCTGGCGACAGGTGTACAGGCATCGCTGGTCTTTCAAACAGATGACAGACAGCATGTGCCGCAGGAGGCTCCACCTCAACAAGAGGATGGTGTACACCTGTATCATGTCCTTGCGGACTTGGCACCACATGGAGGAGAAAGATACTCACTTCCAGTGGCCATCAAGGTCAACACAGTCCTTAACTTCTATTCCTCAGGATTATTCCAGGGCTTAAGTGGGGAACTATATGGCATCTCACAAGCTACAGCCCACAAATGCATCCATAATGTTACGGATGCGCTGTTTGCCCGGGCAGCTAACTATCCAAACTTTGACATCAACCAGGTCCTACAAAATGCCCGGGCAGTAGGATTTCCAGCCATCGCCGGGATGCTCCAGGTCTAGGGGGTGATAGACGGCATGCATGTTCCTTGCGTTCACCGGGCCAAGTGGAAGTGCCCTACATCAACAGGAAGGGGTTTCACTCCCTGAACATCCAGCTCGTGTGCGACCATCACATGAAGATCATGCATGCTTTCCAGAGAGTGTCCAAGACAGCTGCATTGTGGGGTAGTTGGACATTCCCGGCCTCTTCGAGGATCTCTCCAGGATGGCTGGTTGGCTCTTGAGGGATATTATGAGCCAGGGTTTAGAGAACACCAAAGTATAACATGGAGTTCACCTGACCCATAACTTTTAATAGATTTTGGTTATGGAGAGCACAAGGGCCCACTTTCCAGGTGTTATGCAACAGAGACTTTAAGTATTTTTAAACAAAACAATGTTCATCCTCTGAATCCAGGTCACATTTTATAAACACACAGTAAACAGTTTATCAGCTACCAACACAGATATCCCCCTAAAGATACGATATTTATAGGTAACTCTTAATAACTTTCCTACAACATCCATAAGTCAAATACTCTTTTTAACAAAGACAGCAGGTTTGAATTCTCTGCGGAAAACAGTTATCCCTTTTAAACTTTCAAGTGATCTGAAGACATTCTTTAGCATGCAGAGAGAGACCAAAATTAACATTTTTGTTTGAATGCAGCTCCCAACTGAAAACGAAACCATTAAACACAGCTACAAAACAGCTTATTGCTCAAAACGGAAGTAAAAGCCAGAAACACAGCTCAGCTCCACCCACACAATGACATCACTGCAATTATTTGATAAATGCACTTTTCTTAAAGGGACACTCACATGACAGGGATAAGGTCCTTGGTGAGGATCTGGCTATTGATGCCAGTATAGAGGCCCATGCAGTATCCGGTCTGTCACTGAGCGGTGCATCAGCCTCCTCAAAGTGCGGATCTGATGCCTAGACCACTCTGGTGGTGCACTGCAGTACACCCTCCGATGGATCGTTCATTTTGTTATGGTCTGCTGTTCCCTCCACAACCGAAGGATGACATGCTGGAGATGGAGGGGCAGGAACATGTGGCCAACTTCGAGGAGGAGGACGAGGTGGCGCCGGACCAGGAGGGGCTGGGCTATGAGCCCAAGAAGGACACACAGGATCAGCTGGAGGATGGAGGACAGGTGGCAGCGGTGAGCGTCCGGCAAGCTCCGAGGGCCGGGAGGTACCTCATCCTCACCCGCTTCACATAGGACGTGACTCCATCCATCATCTCACCACCCACCTTCAGGAGGTATTGGCCAGTATGGAGGGATGGAGAATATGGGGGGCTGGGGAGTATGGAATCGGGGGAAAGGGGAGTATGGGTGGGATGGATGGGGTGAATTGAGCGGCACTGATGGACATGGGTGGGCCAGAGCACGCAAGACTGTCATTTGTGGCGTGAAGCACGTGCGGCCTCGAAGTGATCCAATTAATGTTTTATAGCAGTGATGGCCTTGCTGGGCTGAGCGTCGGAAAGCTTGTGGCAGTTCCCATTCTCTACCACACTTATCGGGGCGCATAGTAGCACAGTGGTTAGCACAGTTGCTTCACAGCTCCAGGGTCCCAGGTTCGATTCCGGCTTGGGTCACTGTCTGTGCGGAGTTTGCACTTTCTCCCCGTGTCTGTGTGGGTTTCCTCCGGGGGCTCCGGTTTCCTCCCATAGTCCAAAGATGTGCAGGTTAGGCGGATTAGGCATGCTAAATTGCCCTTAGTGTCCAAAAAGGTTGGATGGGCTTACTGGGTTACAGGGATAGGGTGTGGGTATGGGCTTATGTGGGGTGTTCTTTCCGAAAGGCCGGTGCAGACCCGATAGGCCAAATGGCCTACTTTGCACTTTAAATTCTATGATTATCTATGATTTAGAAACCTTTCCATTAATTGCGCCTGGCGTCATTGTGAGTTCTCCCAGGCTCGGGTGTTCGTTTCCAGGCCTCAGAAGAATATATTTAAATATGTTAATTTGGATCTCACCCAGCGAGGGCAAGCTCCAGGTGTGATGTCTCGCGAGATCTCGGGTGTGATCTAAAGGAAAAGTTTCTAAGTGTCATTTCAGGTGGATTTCACTGGGAGTTCCTCCCGGGTCAGTCAACAAGTTCCCCATTGCTTTCCAATTGCACTTAGTCACTTTTTTGGGCCCTGGGGAGTTTCTCACCGGGCAAGCCCACACTGAGGGCGTGATTTCACTAAATGGGAACAAAGTCCCATCAGTGAGATCCTGCCGAGCATCCTTCTGTCTGGTCTCCCTTTGTGGAGACCAGTAGTGAATAGCGCTCGCCCGAGGTCTCCGAGCCGAAGGGGATAGATCCCACTGCCTTGGATGCCTCAGGAAACTGCATATTAAAGTTAGAGTAACTGTCTCATAATGGGCATTATTCACATTGAAACATCTTGGGAGATCGCTTTAGATCTCGCAAGGCACTTCTATCGGCCACGTTGCGCCGCAGTGAGCTGCTTTTCAGGCACAATGCGGCCGTTCGATAGTGCCTTCAAATTACTGGGGAGCTGATCTCATTGGCTAGACCGGCTCCTCAGAGATCAGGTCACGATTTAGAAAGAGTATCCCAATCTCTAAATGAGCTTGAGGGTCCCCCACACCCTCCACCCATGGGCAATGTCACTCCCACACACACATGGGCATTAACCCACACCCGCTCCAAGGCAGCACATACTGTATGGGGTTACCCACCTTTCAGCCCCCTCAACCTTATGGAAGCTCCTTCATATCCGCCCCTCACTCCCCACCCATCATACCCTCCATACCCCTCCTTTCATGGGCACGACCTCCCTCAGGCTCCAGCCTTTGGCCCTAGCATTTGGGCACCATGGCACTGCCACCCTGGCACCGTGTCAGTGCCCCTTACAACCAGGCAGTGCCCCAGCCAGCCTCGCAGTGCCACATGGGTTCCTTGTCCAACAGGAGCAGGCCAGTTAGATCGTGAATTGCTCAGCGTTCGGCACAGTTCCGAACTTGGGCATCTGCTATGATCTAACTGGCCCGTACAGATCATCACCAGGCGCAGCGCAGCCATTGAATCACCCCTCATTAGGTCTTGTGAGGTGTTCCCTCTCGCGAGATTTAATGGCCTCGTTGCGTCACTGAGTCGGGTGCAATGAGGCCGTTCAATTGCACCCTGAGTATTCCAAACGGCGTATTCCAGCCAAGGTTTTAGACTGAGATTCCATCTGCCCTCTTAGGTAGATACAAACGATCCTGTGACACTACTTTGCAGAAGAGCAAGGACCCTTGGCAGCATTCTCCGCCATTGAGATGCACCGGCGCCCACGGTTTCCCGACGGTCTGGGCTGCCCCACAATGCGAAACCCCATTGACCGGCTGGTGTAACGGAGATTCCCGGTAGCGGTTTGAGGCAGAAATGGGGCATGGCGGGGCAGAGAATCCAGCCCCTATATCCTGGGCAATATTTATCCCTCTACCAACATCACTGAGGATAGGTTACTGATCATGATCACATTTGTGGGAGATTGCTACATGCAAAATTGGCTGCTGCGTTTCGTATATTCCAATAACAACTACACTTCAAATGTACTTTCTTGATTAGAAAATATTTTTGGACATCCTCAGGTCATAAAACTTTCTTTCTTTAGAAAACTTGCAAAACATGACCATGGTAAAGACCATGGCGAAGGCGGAAGAAAAAGAGTGCCCCCACGGCACAGGGCCGCCCACCGATTGGTGGGCCCCGATTGCGGGCCAGGCCACCGAGGGGGCACCACCCCCCTCGGGATCATATCGTCCCGCGCCTCCCCCACAGGACCCCGGCGCCCGCCCGCGCTGCCAATCCCGCTGGTAAGGTACGTGGTTTAATCCACACCAGCGGGAGAGGCTCATCAGCGGCGAGACTTCAGCCCATCGCGGGCTGGAGAATCGCCACGGGGGGCTCACCGACCGGCGCGGCGCGATTTCCGCCCCCGCCGAATCCCGGGTGGCGGAGAATTCGGGACACGGCGAGGGTGGGATTGACGCCGGCCCCGGGCGATTCTCCAACCTGGCAGGGGGCTGGAGAATCCCGCCCCAGGACTTTGATTTTAACTTCAGCTTTAACTCAGACCTGAGCAGGTAAGCCACTGGGAAGTCAGAAGAGAAGCAAGGCATGGAGATGTCATGTAAGATAAGCTTCTTTTTTAGTTTTTCCTTGTGGGGCCAACAGATTTCAAGTCTCAAGAAAAGTTTAGTCCACCACTGTTACCATACCTGGCCATCTAGGCAAAAGAAAACAGCCTCTGGAATGCAGAGAGTGAATGCTCACATGTAAGGAATGTCTAAAATGGTGAACCTCCAAACAATAGTAATAGAAAGTGCAAGAAACCCTCACATTTTAACAAAGAATGGTACATATCTACATGCACCAGAGATAAATGATGTAACATTAATAAAAATCAGATTAGGCTCTTAGCTTACTTATGATATCATAAAATATTAAAAATAAACATTCAAATAAAACAGTAAGATTGATATTTTCCTGAGATACATTTCCTGAGATATAAAGAAAATCATGGGATTTAGTTACAAAGGCAAGTTAGTCCAAATGATATGCATGCTACTTTTACTATCTAAGGAAATAAATGTTCAGCAAATTACAGAGATCAGTACATTGAATGGAGAAGTCAGTTCTAATTCTCAGCAGCAGTCACCTCCAATGCTCCCACTGGCAGGATTAGCTGGCACGGCAACTGCTGATCTCTCCTACAGTCAGCTCCCCTCTCCTACCTACACACTTATTTAGTCAAGGAGCTGGGATATCTTAAAGGACCATTTTCTTTTCGTATGACATGTTTTATTCCTCTTTGTCGAGGTTGATATCATGGGCTCCACAGCTACAGAAGAGAGCCTCTGCAGTCTGCACAGACTCCCAGCAATCGTAAAGCTTGCACGTTATAACAGAAGAGCTGGCAACTGGATCACTGTGGGTGAATAGTTATTGGGTTTAATATTTACCTCTGTCGACGGAGGAACTGTGGCAAACAATTCAAATACAACAAAGGTAGAACTTTTAAAAAAATCACACAGTGAAATAGGTTTAACCCTGGCCCCCACTACAGAATTTGTTATTTATGACACACTGTGATAAATCGCTAATCTTATAAATGCCATTTAATGCAAGGAACATAATTAGTGAATATTAATAAATTATGGCACGCTGATTTTTATATAGTTAATCCACCCTTGACACTAGAACAGTTAAGCTGATTTGGCCATTTTAAGTGAGTAGCTCTATAAAAATGAAGAAATAATGAGCATGTTAGAGTCTCTTGATCTTGATGGCAAAGATCATAGAGTGATAACAAACTTTTATTGGGAATAAACTGCAGCCATAAAAGTTGAGAAAAATCTAAGCAATTTTGTGAAGATTAAAAAATGGGTCAAACAAAGACGTGTTTTCTCCCTAAATTTATTCAATTTGTTTTGTGAAAATATCCTCAAAGGGATTAAAGATTTTCCTGGATTATTAGTTGGAGGCTACAATCTTAATAATATAAGATATGCTGATGACACTGTTCTTATTGCTGACTATGAAGTGAAACTGCTAAATATTTTAGTGAGGAAGAAAGGGTTTAACACAAATTGTAAGAAAATAAAATATCTTGTAGTGTTCAAAAAGAAAATCATACAAGAATTTATGATTACGGTGATGAATGAAAAGACTAAACAGGTAGACAAATTTTGCGACCCAGTAGACAAATTTTGTTACCCAGGATGTATGTTAACTTCGGACAGAAAGTGCGACCAAGAAATACGACAAAGCGTTGGAATGGCCAAAGATGCATTTAAAAAAATGTAAAAGTATGATCAAAGCTTCCCATTAAAACAAAGCTGAGAATCCTGGAATGTTACATCACACCAATTTTGACATATGGAAGTGAGTGTTGGACGATCAGCAAAGCAATGCAGAGAAGAACTGAGGCTGGAGAAATGGATTTTGAGGTGAATAATGGAGCTATCTTAGGCAGGTCACACTACCCATAAAGGGGTGCTGGTAAAACCTGAGACCAAAGAGCTCTGCTGACTAAGGACCGGAGGAGGCAACTGCATTTTCTTGGGCACGTAATCAAATTTAGGAAGTCTGTTGCTGACAGGAAGGATCAATGGTAAAAGAGGTTGAGGTAGAAAAAGAGTGACCTTTCTAAAGAGCCTCACAAATTGGATGAATGTGCTACCAATTAATATAATCTACACCTCTGCAGCAAGAGTGACATGGCCATGGGGCTGGTTTAGCTGACTCGGCTAAATCGCTGGCTTTTAAAGCAGACCAAGCAGGCCAGCAGCACGGTTCGATTCCCGTACCAGTCTCCCCGGACAGGCGCCGGAATGTGGCGACTAGGGGCTTTTCACAGTAACTTCATTGAAGCCTACTCGTGACAATAAGCGATATTCATTTTTTCATTTTCATGGTCACCAATGCCCTCTTAGCGCATGGTACCTGAAAACAGAGATAGAGAGGGAGGGCTCTATAATAACTCAACATTATCCCAAAATAATATATTTCATTTCTGTTTGCATAACTTGACTTATTTTTTTGGCATTGCATTGTAAGCAAACAAAACTTATTGATGGAATAATGCAGGGTGCAAGCAGCATCACAAGGCTGCAGGAGGATTCATGGCAGAATTGGATAAGAGATTGGAAGGTAAAAATGGGATTTTGAAATGGATGCACGAAGTGATGGAGAATCTGCAGAGTTTGACAAAGATTGATCTATGGCTGCCCAAGATTGAATATATGTAATGGAGTTCTTGATGAATTGCAGTTTATGTAGATGGAAATCAGGAGTTAGCAAGTGTGTACTCAATACATTGGTCAGGTGGTGGTATTGGAGGTAAAGTAAGGACAGAGACAGACGTGTTTCAAGGATGGAAGTACACAGTCATAGTGATGAGCTGGATGTGGGTCTTGAAGCTCAACCTATTTAAAATTCATAGGTTGTTCCTTCACTAAAACAATGGACAGAGAAACATCATGCAAATGTATTAAACGTTCATCCAATGTTCTAGGCTGCCATCGTTTCTTAGAAATCAATTGTGATGTACACACTTAAAACATTAGTCTGTAGTGACTCAATGGTGATAATATCACTTGTTACAGCATCCTGCAACCATTGGGATTGGTTGCATTGATAATGAAAATCATTGATACACATGTGCATATTTGATGCAAGGAGGCATAATTTGTTTCAACACCTGAAAACTCAAATGTTAGTGTGTGAGGCACAAAGAGCAAGTAAGAGGATGTTGCAAAGGTTGCTAATTATTGCATGACCCATGTAATTACATAAATAAAATAAGTTGGAACATTTTTGATTATACATTAAATTGATGCTCATCAAATTACATCGAATTTACAGCCAGACCAGGACATTTGGCCCAATAATTCCATGTGAGTGGAGTTTATGCTCCACAGGATCCTCCTCTCCCCTTCTAACATAACCTACATAGCCTTCTATTTGTTTTCTATCACATGTTTATTGACCTTTCTCTTAAATTCTTAGACCCCTCAATTCATCTCTGGTAGTGAGTTCCATATCCCAACCACTCTCTCGTTAAAGACATTTATTTTGAATTCCTGATTGGATTTGTTAGCTACTATTTTATATTCATGGCTCCTAATTCAAGTTTCCTTTGCAAGTGGAAACATCTTCTCGACATTTACCCAGCAATCCCTTTCATAATCTTAAAGATCTCTCAGTTTGCCATTCAGTCCTCTCTGTTGTTGAGAAAAGAGACCAGTCTGTCCAAACTTTCTGATACTTATAACCTATCAGTTCTGGTATTATCTCAATAAATCTTTCTTTCACTTTCTCCAGTACCTCTATATCCTTTTCATACTATAGAGGTGTGAATTGATCATGGCATTTTAAGTGTACTCTTCAAAGGTTCTGTACAATATTACCATAAACTCTTTGCTTTCCAATTCCCTCCTGCGAGAAATGAACCCCAATGTTTTCTTTGCTATTCTTTGGCCTTATCAACCTGCACCATCACCTTAATTAATTTATCTCTGTACCCCAGATGCTTCTGTTCTTCTACCACATTTGTGCATTTATTTTCCAAGGCATATTTGTCCTCTTCATTCTTCCCACCAAAACAGACCTCTTCACATTAATTTATATTAAAGCTCATTTACTAATTACATGCCCATTCAGCAAATTTATGAATGTTTTCCTGTATTTGGTCACAATCGTCCTCTGAATTAATGATACCTCCCAATCTGTGGTTCTCTGTACAATTTGAAATTGTACTTCTAATTCCTTCGTCTAATTTTTAAATGTAAACAATAGTGAATCCAGCCACAACTCATATGGAACATACATCTCATTCTTTGCCAGTCAGACTTTAATCCCTATTCTCTGTTTTCTATTTTGTGGCAAATTTGTTATACATTCTCCTATGTTTCCAGTGAGCCTGCAAGTTCTGACCTTAGACAAGCATCTATTACACAGTGCATTATCGAAGGCCTTTGAAAAGTTAAATATATTATAAATCCAAATAAATTAATTATATACTATGTTTAGTTTCACATTTTAAAAGGTATTACAATATAACATAGGACTTATTTTAACAAAACTGCAAGAATTAATATCATACAAAAAAAGACAACTAAATACTATTGAATATAAATGAGTTGATCACAGGGTGAATACCACAGAGGCTAAATTGGATAACCCCTAAAAATTTGTGTGAGGATCACGATTCACCATTAGCCAACACTTATTAATTGCAATACGGGCAGCATGGCAACTTCAATCTGTTATTTAATTCGAATTATCTTTGCACTTGACCAGCATTAACCAATGTTGCTCGTCAGCTGATCAGATCAGCTGGGGCTAATCCTGGGGCTAACTTAAAGCTAGCCTCGACTACTTAAAAGGGAGGTGCATTGTGGCTGGAGCAGCTGCTCAGATTCTGGTTTAAAGTGAACCTGACCTGGGGAAGAATGAGGAATGGCACAACAAGGATGAGAACAGGCATCAAGGTTTTTGGATGATGCACTGGAGGTCATGGTGGAGGAAGTAGAAAGAAAAGGTGTCCTATACCCAAACTCATACTCACTACAGTGACATTATGAAGATTTCACACTTGCAATTACCAGCCCAATACTGACACCGCACCTATCTTAAAGAATGGTAAAGAGGTGAGATCTGCATGTGGTGAGACAGATGGCATGGGTAAGCTGTAACCAGGCCAGAGGGTAGAAATAAGATAGATGCTCGGTTGCCAGTGGGTGAGCTTGTACATGGGTTCCACTGAAGAGTTCTCAGCTGCAAACCTTGATCAGACAGCCAATAGAAAAAGGCTGATGGAATTGTTACACTGTTATAATAATAATCTTTATTATTGTCACAAGTAGGCTTACATTAACATTGCAATGCAGTTCCTGTGAAAATCCCCGAGTTGCCGCACTCTGGCGCCTCTTCAGGTACGCAGAGGAAGAATTCAGAATGTCCAGTTCACCTAGCAGCATGTCTTTTGGGACTTGTGGGAGGAAACCCACGCAGACACAGGGAGAACATGTAAACTCTGCACAGATAGTGACTCATGCCAGGAATTGAGCCTGGGACCCTGGCGCTGTGATGCAACAGTGCTAACCACTGTGTTACTGTGCCACCCAGTGAATTGGGTAGCCATTCAGAAACCATGTCAAGGAACACAGAGGGGTCTGGCAGTAATTTAGCATAGGAATTGCAGAGCTTAAAACTCATCCTTTCCAGCAAGCAAGAGGTGACCATCTCTGTTTGCACACTTGTGGGATTCAATCATATCATACAAATATCGCCAGAGTCACAGAGGGCTATAGGCTGCTCTCCCCTTTGAGGGCAGGCTGGTGGTGATTTAACCTGAGGTCACCACATCTCAGGCAAGGGGTAAGATTGAAAAAGACGGGCATTCATGAATAATCTCAGCCAGTAGAGAAATTAAACTTCCACTGTTGGCGTTGCTCTGCATCACGAACCAGCCGTCCAGCCAATCAGCTAACCGACTCCAGACACATGATCTGATGATCAATGTTGCAGCAAGCACGAGCAGTGTCCATTAATGGTCTCAGAGCTTTGGTGAAAACTCAAACTGCAGTCATGCAAAATCAACTTGCTACTATGAAAGAAACCTGTTGCCATGATGTATGGAGATTACAATGTGGAAAGAGGCTGTCAGGGTGTCACAGTAATGCAGCAATCTGCCCTCCACCAGAGTCATCGGATGCTAATGTGTTGCCCTGAGGGAGTAGCGGTGGCTCCATGCAGACAAATCTGCTGTCCTCTCTCAGGAAGACAGAATTCATCCTTCCACCTCTGCCATTGGCCAGTGCCCTTGCTGTTGCTTGTCAGCTAGCCATTTCAAACTTTTGCAACCCATGCTGAGATGATGCAGTTTGCAATACAGCAACTCTCAAGGCCATCCTCCAAGACCATCTACAGTCTCCTCCATTGAAATTCAGCAACCTCTCACTAGCAATCCTGAAGAAACTGGGATAGCTCTGCCGAAGAGCACTAGAACAGGTACAGGCACATGGAAAACTAGCATTAGGGGATACACAAGGTCGACTTGTATGTAATATGGCATGGTTTCATTTATAAATTTGGTTTGGAATATATATTTTATGATGGCTTTTATTTTTGCCTTGTCACAAAGCAGGCATTGTGATGGTTAGTGACAGATGCAAGGCTGTTAGTGAAAGGTTACTGCTTTTCCACTCGTCATAGACAGCCTAGGTAGAAAAGGACTATGTTGCCTCCTCGCTTCCTCTGTCTTTTGTTCATGCTTTTTCTTCTCAGCTGCTCAGTGTAAAGCTCAGAAGAAGCGCTCCGAAGAAGTGCTGCCTTCATAAGGTTTTGCAGCACACAGCAGACCATATAACTCTTGAAGCTCGCTCTGCTAAGTGTTGCAGTGCTCCTCCAGGGCAGTCCAGCCAGTAAAAGCTTTGCTCCACCACACCAATGTTCTACTCCTTTATGTTCATGGGGCAACATGACTTTCACTGAACCTGTGTGTGGATTCCACACTAGGAGCGAAGCCCTTGCTGCATAGCCTCCATGCTTTAGTTGTTGTGGTGGCTCAATCATAGCTGGCACAACGGACTGCCACAGAATGAAGGCATCATGATTGATGCCAGGGAGTGGCTTCCATGATTTGCCGCTTGTGGTCACACATGATTTGAACATTGAGAAAGTGGAATCTCTTCCAGTTCTCGTCTCGGGCAGAGTCAGCATGCAATATCCACAAAGTGTTATGCATGTCAATGGCACGCTGCACTGTGAGGAAGCCTGCAATCCTAGTGAAGTTGCATGCTTGTTCCATCTGCTTGTCTCTGGCAAGAGAGAATGAAATGTAGTCGGCTCTCAATAAACCAATAATTTCACTGACCTCTCTTACACAATAATGGTTGTGAGCTGTGAGATTTTGCAAATAACCAGCTTTTGTAGAAATACAGAGCAGACTGTTTCCTCATAGCGCTCGAT
This sequence comes from Scyliorhinus canicula, assembly GCF_902713615.1. Lineage (NCBI taxonomy): Eukaryota > Metazoa > Chordata > Chondrichthyes > Carcharhiniformes > Scyliorhinidae > Scyliorhinus > Scyliorhinus canicula. The sequence continues at coordinate 139,369,022 of NC_052153.1, read as the reverse complement.
CATCAGGGTGAAGACAAGCCAAGCTCTCTTTTTTTTGTCACTAGTTGCCACACTGTATTAGTTTTTACTAATACACTGTAAAGCTTTGGGACATTTAAACAGTTTCTCAACATGATAATGAATGGGTGAATGTGCAGCTGTGTGATTGGGTAGGGCGACAGCCAGACAGGATGGCAGCTGGACAGGGAGGTAGGTGCTGCCTATGGTGGCAGTGGGGCAGGATGTAGGTTGGGTGACTGATGAGTAGGGTGGCAGGTCGGTAGAGTGGCTAACACGGGTTGGGGGTTAGCTGGATCAGAAGGGTGGCAGGTTGGGGATACAGGGTAGTCAGATTTGATTGTGGGAAGTTGAGTAGTCAAGGAGGGCAATTGGACAGTGAGGGCAATCTGTTTGGGTCAGAGGGAGCCAAGGGATTAGGGGGGGAGTCTGGAGAAAAGGGGAGGTAGTTGGAGAGTCAATTGGAAGTTGGGGCATAGGCCAACATGAGCGATTGGCAAGGTCATTTGTATAGTTTACCCAGGGGTTAGATTAGAATTTCTCTGTCTAACGCTCCCTGGATGACTTCAGATAAGTGAATGCTGGAAGGATAGCCATGTACTGATAAGTAAAGCCGATATTGAAATAATTATATCAATAGTTAAAAACTTTTCTGTGCTGAGAACCCTTGGGATCTTTGGTCCCAAATTCTAAAAGACAGATCACCTATCCAAAGGAAGGCATATAATTTCACTGGAAAAAAAGTTTGCAGTTTTCTATGGCAACATAAATAATATGCTAATAAGTCGAACATACAGAAAACATAGCATTTGAATTTCTGGAGGCATTGTGCTTACAGTGTGTGACATGCTCAGCTCCAAACAGAATGGAATCTGATGATATTGCAGATCCCAAGGGATCCCTGTTTCAAAGCCTATGAAATAAATACACCAACAATTTGAAGATGAGACACTAGATAGATGATACTGCAGTAGATGGCTGAGACTTTTGTCTTATTAAAGTTTAGAAGTGATAAACCAGTTGAAGGGTGCAACGAGTTCAGAGACAGTCAAATGATCAATGTTCTCCCTGAGACGGATCAAGTTCAGTAAATAGTGTTTTTTAGAATTCCAACGCCCACCATCTGCAAGTTCCCCTCTAATTCACACACCATCCTGACTTGGAATGATACCATCGCTCCTTCACTTCCACCGGGTCAAAATCCTGAAAATGCCTTCAGAAGAGCAGTATGGATGTGCCTATATCACGTGGACTGCAGCTGTTGAAAAGTAGCCCTCTATCACCTGCTTAAGAGCAGTCAGGGGTGGAAAATAAACGCTGGCCTTGCCAGCTAAGTGGACGTATGCTGAATGAATTTTTAAAAAAACAGTCCAGAAAGAGCTAAAGAAAGCTTTTTTTATAATATCCAGATAAAAATTACCAGCACAATGGTTATGTTCTCCTTTGTGCTTATAACATAATCTATTTTCCTTGATTTTATGTGTAATTTCAAGACTCAGTACACATTTGGAACAGAGTTATTGATTGGGGATATAGTAAACAAAAGTAAATTTGTAGTAATTTTGGGAATACAAAACCCAAAAACGTAACTATCAGCGATGGGTTTCTTGATGGTATGGATTGAATTATTCTCTTGAAAGTCTACTAATTTGGTTCCAAACTGGCAGTAAAACAATAAACTAAAACTAATGCTTTAGAAATAAAATAGCTGATTCCACGGGATTCTGTCCAGGTACAAGTAACATTACAAAAGCTGACAAGAAAATAAACCCGCCATCATATATTATTATTCTTCTACTCTGCCACTTTCAGCTTTCACGCCCCTCTTCTCATTGCAGTGGGCAGTAAAGCTACTTTGCTGAGACAAATATATTTTCTTTTTGTTGTAAGAACAAATGCTGTTTTCCCAATGGGCAGCAATTCTTTTCAGTTTCTAGGTTGGGCAAGGTTGAATTCAGCGAGAGAGTATGAGCACCTGGAGAACCAATTTACCTAGTTGTCACACAAACCTGTCTGGAGAAAAGTCTTTCATGCAAACACCTGCTGGCTCACAAATCTTTGGTCGGGGGAGGGGTATGGTCGAGGAGTAACGAGTTCTAGTTTCCATCAGTGCAGGTGTCCAACAAATCATTTTGGAAGCAGAAAAAAACCCCAAGACTTAAAACTGCAGAGGTGGAAGAAGGGCGCCTTACATTGCATAGGTTGGAGATAACATTCCATTGACAAATGGAACTGTGCGTGGTACGAGGGCCTATGACCCCCTCTCCCCCCCCCCCCCCCCCCCAAAACCTAATGATATGTTTTTGCTCCCTCAGCCACAGCACGTGCTCGCTGTTTGCAGGGCAGGATTCTGCCGTAATCGGCGGGGCGGGCAACTCCGGCAGGAAGGAGTGGCGTGAACCACTCCGGTGTCGGGTTAGGCCGGGGCTAGGCCGGCCCCGGAGTGGTTTGCGCCGTGCCGGCCAGCGGGGAAGGGGCTTGGCGCCACGCCAACCAGTGCCGAAGGGCCTCCACCAGCCGGCGCGTGTTGGCGCATGTGCGGGAAGTCCAGCGTGTGCTGGCGTCATCCCAGCACATGCGCAGAGGGCTTAATTTCCGCACCGGCAATGGCGGACCGCTTCAGCTGCCGGTGCGGAAGAATGGAGTGGCCCCATGGTACAGGTCCGCCCGCGGATCAGTGGGCCCCGACCGCGGGCCAACCCACCGTGGGGGCAACTCCCGGGGTCAGATCCCCCCCCCCCCCCCCCCGAGGACCCCGGAGGCCGCCTGCGCTGCCAGGTCCCGCCGGTAAGGACCTACTCTAATTTACGCCGGCTGGACCAGCAAAATATTGGCGGCCACTCGGCCCATCGCAGGCCTGAGAATCGCTGGGGGGGCCACTGCCAGCGGCCAGCGACCGTCGCGGCCCAATTTCCGCTCCCACCAAATCTCCGGTGCCGGAGAATTCGGCAGCCGGCGGGGGCGGGATTCACGCCGCCCCCCGGCGATGACCCGCCCCAGATCCCAGCCAGGATTCCTTGGGAAATATTTGGATATGAGCTTTGTTTACGTGGACAAAAACCACTTTCATAAACCTCATTTAAATAGAAATAGCTGAGAATTTAATTTCCAATTTCTTGCTGAACAGTTAATAAAAAATTTTAAATAATATAATACATTTTGAAACACACACGCTACTGCAACATTTTTGAAATAGATATAAAAGAAAACTATTCAATCAAGAGGTTAAATTTATATTTACTGAAAGTGAACAATATCTGTGCACATCCTCGTACTCATTCAGGAAAATGGAGATGCTGAAAAATGGAGAAGCTGAATTGAATGTGCTAACAGCAAAGTGGTGTGGATAGATTAATGGCTGCCAAACAAGCTCTTTTTGCTGTTTGGCATGTTAGACTGTTGTCATGGATACCCACTTACATTACCACCATCAATAAACAAACAGGATTCCTGATAGAAGCATGTTGGGATTGGGGCACTGCAGATACAGGAGGCATTAAAGAAATATATTGCTACGACAATAGAATTCCTATTTAAATTACAAATTTGTGTAGATTCTGAAGTTCATGTCTTCAATAATTCATCTTTCAGATTTTGCTTTTACACTCTGATTTGTATCCTTCTCCTGAAGGTAGCAATTGAGTCTGGAATACCAGCCTATCTTCAGTGCCATTTGGAAATAAACACTTCCAGTTAGTTTTGGGTAAGCTGAAGCTATCCTGTTCTATTCCAGCATACCCACTTCCACCATGATCATTGTTTTCCATCTCTAGCCCAATGAAACTCATGACAATTGTTGCTCAGTTGAAATCAGCAGTATAAACTGTTCGAGTAATGAATGGCTCAGTTCAGTACTTCCTTCACCAACCACTGGTAAGCATGTTTGAGTTGTTTTCAAAGGAACTTGCTGAGTTTTCACTCACACGGAGTAACCTGTTTCAGTGCTGCTCAATTTCTGCAGTGATTTTCTGCAACCAGATGTTAATTAGTGTGGGATACCTCAGTGTAATGGCAGAAGCTTGATTGACGAATGACAAAACCTACATAAAACTATCTGTAATTATACATTCATTATATGCTGAAACTTCACTGTGACTTGCATGCTATACCATGATGAAAACACAAAAAGCCCAACATTTAGTTCCTGCTTTAATGTTGACACCAATTCAGTATCCGAGTTTCACAGAATTAATCTAGCAGCACCAAGTGGATAGTAATTCAAATTGTGATTTCTAGGAGTATTGTGGCATATAAAAAAACCTACCATCTTGATCTGTCCTCATAAGTCCTGTGAGGACTGGGGAAAAAAGTACTTTGAGTTGAATTCCTATGGTGGCAGGGAGTGAGGCAGGCATGGAGGAGAGTGGGCACGTAAATTTACTCCGCTGACTTCTGTTTTGGTTCCCTGTCTCTATTTCATCATCAGACCATTTTCTCAGAGCTGGGATTGGGGAAGGGGTCTGGGGCAGCAAGGCTACCGATCCACTAGCAAAAGGTAGCCAATTGATTTTGCCAAAGATCTATTAAGACCTGCTGTCAAAGGGTGACTGGAATTTACTTGAAGAGTCTAACTTGTGTCCTGTTTGGTTTCTGCTGCCCCTGTTTGTTGCCCTGTGAAGGGTTTCCCCTCCACAATGGTGGTCTGGCACTGAAGCCATGTTTTAAAATAGTTGGAGAGTGGGTGCTTCCATCTTGGGCTACACTTTCTCTCACTAACCTGGCAAGGTACCCTGTTGCTTCTTAAGTACTCCAGCTTTGAGAGCCTACCTGCCGTTTTGTAATTGGATGGCGAACCCTTCCCCTGGCCATTCATTGCCAAATTCAGGGAAACCACTACTGGCTGACCATTCTTTACAAGTGTGGGCTTCTGACCCTCTTTCACCACAATGGTAGAATCCTAAGCCTTTAAGGTAAACCCAGTCCTTTCTGACACTGATATGGAATATTTCTTTTTGTGGTTTTCAATGCAATTTGAAAGAAAATTTGTTGAGGTAAAAAAAATATATATTTGTTTAACATTCATTTTTAAGCATTTGGGCTGTTTCAACCTCTATCCACGTGTTAGTAGCTTTGGGGAGGCAGTGATACAGTAGCATTTTCACAGGACCATTAATCCAGAGACCTCAGGTACTGCTTTGGTGACCGAGGCTCCAATCCTAACACAACAGATGGTGTAATTTAAAATTAATAAAATCTCAGATGACATGTCCAGTGATGATAATGAAACCATTGTTGTATGTTGTAAAAACTCACCTAGTTCACCAATGCCTATTTAGGCAAATAAATCTGCTGTCCTTACCTGGTCTGGACTACATGTGACTCCAGGGCCACAGCAATGTGGCTGACTCTTAACTATCCCCAGAAATGGCCTAGCAAGCCACTCAGTTGAAGGGCAACAAATGCTGGCCCAGCCAGTGATGCCCACATCCCATGAAAGAATTTCTTTAAAAGATTCTGGGCAAGGTACAATGACGACTGGAACAGTGAGCTTGCCCCAGTTTTCAGGACAGGCTAGGAACCAAGGCATTGGCTGCAGATGGGGAAACGTTCAGTTGCACTTTGTTCATTTACGGAGTTACGCAGTTTGTAAGATTGTGAGCTTGGCAGAGATTCAAGAGTGGTACCAACAGTTTTTCAAAAATGTGAGTGATTTTCAAAGAATGTTGTCAGTGGTAGAACTGGAACACTTGTAAATTGTTCCAATAAATAAACTTTTGAGTCCACCTGTGACATTGTTATTGCAATGCTAAAATAACAAGAACTTTTCTTTATACTTCACCTTTGACATAATAAAACATTTAAGATGTTTCACAGGAGCATTACGGAAACATTAGCCTGGATTTTCCAAGGATTGGAAAGCATTGTTGGATTGCCACTACACTTAACATTCTCCCAACTCGAAGCGGCTCCACATTCCTTGCCGCGTCTTCTGAATTGGCTTTACCAGTAATGCGGGGTGTAGCTTCCCGCGAAGAGCTCTGTGGAGTCGAGTCAAAGAGAAGAGAGGACACATCCCCTTTTATGGCACTAGTTGCTCTATGTATGTTTGAATGTCCAATCTTTGAATGTTGGTGAATGGATGAGTGAATGAATGGGTGAATGGGTTGGGTGACAAGGTGGATGAGAAAAGTATGTAGGGTGGGTGGACCGGTAGGTGAGTTAGGTGGCAGGTGAGAGGATGGCAAGTGGGTAGGGGGCTAGGTGGGTGAAGTTGAAAGTGGGTAGAATGGTAGGGGATATGGTGGTTGTTATATTATGTGCCTTTATTGTAATGCAAAGATATTTGGTGGAACAAGGGTAAACATGGGACTGGAGAATAGCAGCAGCCATGGTATGATGTATAGAGAACACTCCATGCATGACAATATCAGGAATCTGTAAATAGTTAATGAATAACAATAAATGGTTTATGTTTAAGCATACAAGCCTCAAGCTTCTCATAACTATGACACCACAACAGCGGCACCATATTTCAACGTGGTTGACTTCTAAGAGATAAAACATCAGCGGAGGCATCATATGGTGATCAGTCGTGGCTTGAAAGGTAGTGTGTTAAATGGTGAATCGATAAAAGAATGCCAAGATATGAAAGACTGAAAACAGCTGAAGCCGGACTAGAGAGATGTGCGCCTAAGACTAAAAATTAAAGAAAAAGTTTACGAAGCTTCGTGACAAATTTAGAAGTTGCAGAATCCACCAGAATAAGTGGAAGTCTATTGCAAGACCTCTGAGTAATGCGGAGTCCAAGAAACTGGTCAGTTCATGAAAAAGTGAGCAATAATTGCAATAAAGAAGCTTTACTTACATGATAGAATAGGTGACAATCCCAAGGGCCCAGCAGGTTGCAGTGGTGGTGGTCCTGCTGCACTGGAGCTAATAAAACAAAAGTTTAATTAAAATTGGATGGCAGAGTAAAGGAAGCAACCTGCAGAGTATGGTAAAAACAGGAAAAACCTGCAGAATTGAAGAGAAAGGGAACCTTTTCATTCAAGTCCCTGGCTGCTTTTTTTTGCAAGTTCCTGCAAGTAGAACAAAAGTTATAAAGGCAGGAAGAAGCTGATGAGATTAACAAGAAAGTTCCATTAAAAACAATTGGCAGACAGTGCAGAGGGGAAGCGTGCTGCAGTTTTAAGTTAAACAAAAACAGTCCGTGATCAGAACGTAAGCCTGCCAACACTCCCAGATGTGGGCTATTCAAAAAGATGAAGAAGAAAACCTGTAGAGTAGAATGGAAGAAATCACTACAGCGGTTTAGTTTTAAAGAAAGAAACAAGTTTTAAAAGTTTAAAAGATTTACCAAGACCGATCCCCAGGGAGAATGTCGAAATCAGAAAAGCACATGAAAATAACACAGAGAAACTGGAAGGTTGCAGACAGCCCGAGTGAACACGATGGTTACTGCACAGATAGCCTTAAAGGGGGAATGATATTTAAAGCAATAATTATAAGAACAAATACATAACTTATGGACAGAAAGTTACAAAATACAAAAGTGAGGGCAATGCACAACAAAGCACCAAGGGCAACAAGAGACCAAAGAGGGGGGGGGGAACTCTCGATAAAGTGCAGAGGGAAAAAAGATCCAGAGTGATAGTGACAGAAAACCCCAGGTAGAGGGAGCCAAAAGAGCCCAGAGCAAGGTAGGCAGATGGCAGTGTGGAGTGCGTAGATGGCAGTGAATATAGGAAAGCTATCTGAGGTAACTCCAAAGAAGCAAAAAAACGCCACAAGTACATGAAGCTGCTGTACAGGAAAATGTTCGCATGAAAGCTTAATTGGAAGATCTGAACCACAAAATTCAAGCTGAGTATATACCTCTGAAAAAAGCAAAATAATGAATAAAGGTGTTCTAAACTTGAAAAATAAATTTCAGAGATGACACAAAGGTATCAGGAGGGAAAAATGATCCTGAATTCCATGGTTGGCAAATCAAAGCAGGAGTTTAGAAAACTCAAAAGTACAGCCAGATAAAACAGCAAACAGAAAAGGCACGCAGAAAATTTGCGACCCTGCAAGACTCTTTGAACAATCAATATGAACACATGGAAAAACATGAGAATCTAGAAATGACATTGAATATTACTTCAGAAAATGCTGCATTGGAACTATGAACCGCACAAAATGAAACACTGAAACCCAGAGTGAGTTGGCAAAAGGTCAACTAGAAAATAAACAGTTTCAAAAAAATGTTGATTATCCTTCAAGATCAAATGCAAAACGAATGTGTAAACATTCAGCAACATGAAGAAATGAAGACTGTCTGAAACAGCAGAATGGAAACGTGGCAGAAACTCGAGGAGACTCTCCTGAATTACAGGGAAGCTCAAGATGAATCAAGCGAGCTTTGCAAAGAAAATGAAAACCTGTTGAAAGATCTTTGCAAGCTATAGTATCCCGCAGGACAAAGTTTTTTCCACTGGAAAATTATGAAGAGAAGAAAAATGAATTTACCATCACTCTGAACAAACTGAAGACCCAGTTGGCGGAGCAGACTCAACAATGTTTAATATTTCAGGTGGAAGCCAAAAGCTACAAGAAAAGGACTGAAGAGCTGAAGAAACTGTTGAATGAAAATGAGGAGGCATTGAAAGGAAATGTTCGAGAATATTCCAAGCTGCTAACAAAGAAAGGGCTGAAGTGCAAGGCGCGAGGAGACAAAAAAGCACCAGGGGCAGGATTCTCCACTAATGGGACATGACCCCACTCCAGTGTCAAAACGCTGGCAAATCACTCTGGACTTTCCTGAATAAAGTCCAGAGTGATTCTCCTACCTGAAGGGGGCTAGCAGGGCCCCGGAGTAGTCCTCGCAGCTCCGGCTGTCGATACGGGGCCCTGCACTTACGGTTGGACATGGCGGACCCACAACGCATACCTGCACCAAAATGATACCCCCCCCCCCCCCGAGAACGCGCGTGCCCAGGGATCGGTGGCAATAGCCAGGCCGTCTGTGAGGACCCCCCCCCCCCCCCCGGTGAAGGCCCCCCCCCCCCCCCTCCCCCCCCCCCGCCCTCCACCAGGGTGGCTGCAGACTGGCTCCGCAGCCGCCACTGGCTGTTCCCGACAGGCAAAATGTGGTTAGAACCAAGTCGTCGGGAACTCCGCCAGTTTATGTCGGAGAATTGCCACGGGGGCTTCTGTCAATGACCCCCGAGCTGCGCCACGTAGACCACGCATGTGTGATTCAGGGCGATTCTACGGGGACCAGAGAATCGCGGGAGCAATGTCGGACCGAATTTTGGGTTTGCCGCCCATTCTCTGTCCCCACGCCGATCGAGTTTCAGCTCGGAGAATCCCGCTCAAGATATCTCACATATGCCGAGAACCATTGAGCTGAATGAAAAGATTCATAAGCTACAAACTGATTTGGAAATAAAACAGCAAACAAATGTTTGACTGAGAATGTGAAACAATTGGGAATGAAAGTTCAGTTTTCAAAATGTTCACATCCGGCAAGAACATGATTGTCACCAAGGAAAAAGAACATTCGAATCCACTCCAGGAATGAACGGTTTGCACATTTCCTTCAGAGGGAATGGGCAACATCCATCATGTCCATGTTAATGAAGAGCAACGCAATTTGAAGGAGCACAAAAGATAACCATTTACCCCTACGACCACTCCTCCAAATGTGACCAACGAAGATATGGAAGAACTGTTAAGTCTCAAGACCGTCTGAATTTATAAAGTCAGTGGGCGGGATTCTCTGACCCTCCGTGCCGAAATCGCACTTGTTGCGGGGGCGGAGAATTAGCCAAAATAGGCTCCCGCCCCGGCATGTGATTCTCTGGTGAAAGCGGCCCCCGTGGTGATTCTCCGTGTTCCACAGGCCAAGTGCCCGCCTAGTCCCGCCGGCGTGGTCACATGCGGTCCCACCTGGCAGGACTTCGGCATTCTGGCTGCGGTGACCACCCTGGTTTGGGGGGGGGGGGGGGGCAGGGGGAATCTGACACCGGGGGGGGGGGGGGCTCCATGGTGACCAGGCTCGCGATCGGTGGCATACAATTGGCGGGCGCGCTCATTCCGGGGGCGTTAATGTTCCTCCGCGCCGGGCGCCTGTAAGGCTCCGCCATGTTGCGCAGGGGCCATCATGAAGACGGCCGCCACGCGCATGCAAGGACCCGCAGCCGTCCACCATGCGCATGCGCGGCCGCGCGGGCATAACTGCAGGGCCCCACAGGCAGCCGGAGCTGCGGGACACCCGCTGAGGTCCTTCTAGCACCCTTGAAGACGGAAAATCACCCCGGACTTTCTAGGAAAAAGACAGGATTGATTCCTGCCTGTTTTCCGGCGGGCGTGGGGACTTAATCCCCAGTAGGGTGAATCCTGCCCTGCGTCTTGAGGTGGGAGAGAATGGATAGCAAGTAAAGATTGTATTGCAAATAGTTATATTCCATTGAAAGAAGGATTGTTTTCAATTGAGCAGAAAGGGAATGCTGCATTATATGCCGGCATTTCATTGCAATATGAAGGTTATAGGCAGAGCAAGGGTTAATGTGGGACTGGAGAATGGCCCCGCTCATGGTATAACGTATAGGGTTACATGGGGCGGGATGCTCCATCCCGCCGCGCCACATTTCTGCCTCACCCCGCCGGTTGGATGCTACGTTACACCGTCCAGTCAATGGGGTTTCCCATTGTGGGGCAGCCCCACGCCATCGGGAAACTCCCGGGTTAACGGCAAAACGGAGCATCCCGCTGGCGGGGAATCCCACCTAGTGTATTCGACTCAGGGCATTCAGGAAGCAGCCTACATGAAGAAGCAGTTGTATGCATGGCATTAACTGGGATTTGCACATAGTTAAAGATGAATACAATACAATAAACAGTTCATGTTTAAACATATACTTCAAACACCACAGATGTACCCATTGAAAAATAGAATACAGCAGTGACACCATAAAACAACAGTGGTAGGTGGGTGAAATTGCAGGCAGTTGAGGTGGTAGTCAGATTTGGAGGGTGGTTGGGTGGTTGGGTGGTTGGTGGAGGTCAGAGGGAGGTGGTGAGGGAGTCATTGTGAGAAAGGGTGTCAGTGCTTGAGTTATCCCAGTGTTAGACTAGATTTTTCCTGTCTAATATTTCCTGGGTAACTATTCAGATAAGTAACGAACAATATCAGAATATCTACACACTCTACCCTAGGTTCCTCATCCACCAAGTCCTTCTCTTTGGTGAATACTGAGGCAAAATCTGGCTTCTTGACCATCCCTGATTTTAATCAGTCTATCGTTTTGTGACAGTGGCTTCAGCTGCCACGAACATAAACTCTGTAATTCCCTTCCTAAATCTTTCCACCACTTTATCTGAAATCGTGGTCGGCGAATGGCCGGAGACTCTCATTTCCCGACCGAATCGCAGAGTATGCCGTGCCACATATCGACAAGCCTCAGGCCATTGCCTGAAGCCCGCCCCCCCCCAATGCACCGCACCTGACCGGCCGAGCTTCCGATGGCACGGGAGACGTGTGGTCTCATCCATTGGGAACTCAGCGTGGCAGCTGCGGAATCAGTCCAGTGCCGCCACATTCGGGGGAGGGCCAATCTGTGGGCAGGTAAGAGACATTATTCGGGGCTGGGGGCGCTGTGGGGGGTGGTCCGGGGCGCGCAAGCCAGCCAAAGGGGTGGACTATTTCGCAGGCCGGGTCCGCGAGTGGTCTCTGCCATGAAGCATGGTACGGCCGCTGCAGGCCACTGCCGTACACATGCACGGCCATGGACCCAGCAATTCTCTGGGGCATATTAGCAGCATGTGCCAACTGCTCTACGCTACCATCCTGCTAGCCCCCAGCAAAATGGGGAATCGGTGTCCGTTTTGCATAAACGCCACCATTCCCAAGCCGGCGTGGAGAATTGGAAAATCCAGAATTGGAAAATCCAGCCCCTGACATATGTGGGATTTGCGTGGTAGGTTTCAACATTGACCCCAGAGAGCCTCTGTGAATGTCTCCGGTGTGAAACGTTGGACAGTTCCGTCTTAGAGCAAGAGGGTAGCCAAAGAAAGGGTTGGTCCATTCAAGGATATCGGAGGGAATCTATGTATGGAACCAGAGGAAATGGGAGAGATACTAAATGAATACTTTGCTTCAGTATTCAACAAAGAGAAAGACTTGGTGGATGAGGAGTTTAGATTAGTGTGTGTAGATATTCTTCGTCATGTTGATATTAATAAAGAGGAGGTGTTGGGCATCTTATAAAGCATTAAAGTAGATTAGTCCCCAGGGCCTGATGGGATCTATCCTAGAATATGCGGGAGGCAAGAGAGGACATTGCTGGGGCTTGAACGGTAATCTTTGTAAGATTGGCTACATTGGCTACAGGTGAAGTTCCGGAGGACTGGAGAGTAGCCAATGTTGTTCCATTGTTTAAGAAGGGCAGCAGGGATAATCCAGGAAATTATAGGCCAGTGAGCCTTACGTCACTGGCAGGGAAACAATTGGAAAAGATTCTTAAGGGTTAGGATTTACTCACATTTAGAAACCAATAGACTTATTAGTGATGGACAGCATGGTTTTGTGAAGGGGAGGTCGTGCCTCACTAATTTGATTATGTTTTTCGAGGAGGTGACAAAGATGATAGATGAGGGAAAAATAGTAGATGTTGTGTACATAGACGTCTTTAAAGCCTTTGACAAGGTACCTAATGGTAGACTGGTACAAAAGGTGGAGTCACATGGGATCAGAGGAGAGCTGGCAAGTTGGAAACAGAACTGGCTTGGACACAGAAGACAGAGGGTAGCAGTGGAAGGGTGCTTTTCTGAATGGCTGGCTGCAGCTAGCAGTGTTCCACAGGGATCAGTTCTGGGCCTTTGATGGTATATATAAATGATTTGGAAGAAAATTAGCTGGTCTGATTAATAAGATCACAGACAATACAAAAATTGGTGGAGTTGCGGATAGTGAAGAGGATTGTCAGAGGATACAGCAGGATATAAACTGGTTGGAGTTTTGGGCAGAGAAATGGCAGATGGAGTTTAATCTGGGCAAGTGTGAGGTAATGCACTTTGGAAGATCCAATGCACGTAAGAATTACACAATAAATGGTAGAACTCTTGCAAGGACTGACAGACAGAGAGATCTGGGCGTGCATGTCCACCGATCACTGCAAATGGCAATGCATGTGGCTAAGGTGGTCAAGAAGGCATACGGCAGACTGGCCTTCATTGATTGGGGCAATGAATTTTAAAATTGGCAAGCCATGTTGCAGCTGTACAGGATTTTAGAGGTCTCATTTGGAATATTGTGCAAAACCCTGGTCGCCATACTACCAGAAGGATGTGGATGCCTTGGAGAGGATTCAGAAGCGGTTTACTAGGATGTTGCCTGGTATGGGGAGGGCATTAGCTATGAGGAGAGGTGAGATAAACTCGGTCTGTTCTCACTGGAACAAGGGAGGTTGAGAGGCGACCTGATCAAGATCTACAAGATTGAATGGCATGGACAGAGTGGATAGTCAGATGCTCTTTCCTCGGGTAGGAGAGTCAAGTATTAGGGACTTAGATTTAAAGTGCTTGCGGAAAAGTTTAGAACAGATGTGCGAGGCAAGTTTTTACACAGAGGGTGGTAAATATTTTGAACGCGTTTCGGGGAGGTGATGGGAGCAGGTACGATAGCGGCATTTAAGGGGCATCTAGACAAATATATGAATAGGGTGGCAATGGAAGGATACAGACTTCGTAAGTGCAGATGGTTTTAGTTTAAACAGGTACAATGGTCGGCGCAGGCTTGGGCGGCTGAAGGGCCTGTTCCTGTACTGCATTGTTCTTTGTTCTTTGATGAATTTCTTGGTGCTGTTGGTGGACATTAGAGAGATAGGGAGGGGCAAGAACATGAAGGGATTCGAAAATGTGGATAAAAGTTTTAAAATTGAGATGCTGCTGGATCAGGAACAAATGTAAGTCATTGAACACAGTGGTGATATGTAAACGGGGCTTGATGTGATTGAAGGCAGAGATTTGGATTTGCACAGTTTTATGCAGGAGAGAAGGGGGAATCCAAGCCAGGAAAAGTTTGGAATAGTTAAGTCCAGAGGTAATAAAGACATGCATGAAGAACACAAGGTGCATTGACCACACATTGGCTCACTGTCTGTCTTCCCTTCACCCTGCACCTCCTCCTATCCATTCCCACCAATTATGTGGTGTAGGCAATGCCTACTCCTGCTCCTAATTTGAAGAGGGACCCTGGTATATCATTATAAACTTTACTTCAGATTTAAGAGGCAGATTTGAGAGCTCTGAGTCAGAGGAGAAAAAAGTGGGAACTTCTCTGAAGAACAAAAGATCTCCAATAGCAGAGGTTCACCAGATGTAGACTCTGAGATGCTGTTATCAGCCACTTGACTGCACAAGTTTAAAATAGATAATTATTAAAAGTAGATAATTAGTGTCAAAACTGAGCATTTCAGTTATCTCTCTTAACCCTTCCACCACTGCTCTATATTTGTTTGACTCCTGTAAAATGTTTGGGATATTCTAAACAGTTGCTTGTTTTATAAATGCAAGTTATGGGGCCGGATTCTCCATTGGTGGGATCCTTCACTTCGCTGACAATGCACTGACGCCCGCAGATTTCCCGACGGTGTGGGAGTGCCCACAATGGGAAATTCCTTTGGCTGGCTGCCGGGATGGAGGATCCCCCTGCCGGCGGGGGCGTGCCACTCCATAAAATGGGTGCGGTGGGCGGGAGAATCCTGCCCATGATTTATTTTGTAGTTGTTTTCCGAAGATCCCGGCTTCTGAACCTTGCCCCTTGCCACAGGTAATCCTCAGGTTAAATCACCACCAGTCAGCTCATCCCCTCACAGGTCAAAGTAGCCTAAGAGCATCTGGGACTACGGTGATTTTACTTTGCTTTTACTTTACTGATAATAAAACTCCTCATTTTCTTTGTTCATTCATGGGATGTGGACGTCGCTGGCTGATCCAGCATTTATTGCCCATGTAAGTCAACCACATTGCTATGGGTCTAGAGTCTCACATGGAGACCAGGTAAGGATGACAAATTTCCTTCTCTAAAGGTATTGGTGAACCAAATGGGTATTTATGACAATCAACAATGGTTTAATGGTCACTTTTTAGACTTCTAATTCCAGATTTTTATTGAATTGAAATTTCTACATCTGACATGGTGGGATTCGAACCTGGGTCCCCAGATTCTGACTTTCGGTCTCTGGATTACTAGTCAAGTGATAATGCCACTACGCCACAGCCTTCCTACATGTACTTTAATAGTTGCAACTATTTGTGAACAATAAAATTATACAGTACTGGTGGCATATTTTGTACTGCATTGTAATATCTGTAAACCACAATATTATATTAAACGCTAGATAAGAAATGGTTAATCTATGAAAGCCAATACCGCAGCATGGAGGGAAAAAATTCACATGTTTCACCATTTATTCAGGGGGATGTTCCTTCAACAGAATGATAAAAATGATATTTTTTTTTCAGTCTCTTAAATTTTAAGTAAAGTTTACAATGACACCCATCACACTCCATTGTGCTACAGATGCCACCCCTTCCAAATTTCCTTCAGGTTCTTCGCTACGAGACCACTGTTATCAAAAGTTTGAGAGGGTATTTGAAGGCATACCTTCCTGCAAGTTCTGTGCCACACAGTGAACATGCCTGATGTATTTTCTGCTTGAATTTATTGTTTTGACCTTCCTGAAATCTCTTTGCATTTCCTACCTTCCCAATTAATGGGTTGGCTTGGAGACCTCAACAAAAATCTCTGCCATGGTTGCTCTATATTTAGTTATTGGAATGTTCCTGAACATGACCCAACATAAAGCTCCCTCTCTGGGAGATATCTTCTGTGATCAATTTAGATCAGGATCTCACTGTGTGAGAAATCATATTGTAAACACATATCTCAGCAATCTGTTACAATGCATGCGACTGAGTTTAATGTAAATGTAAATTAGGTATCAACTAAAATGTGGACATCTTTCAAAAAACATATTAATATGTTGCCTTTTAATTCTATAGAATACTTCCACAGAATATAACTAGGCATAATACAAAGAGATTTCCTTTTACAATTGACCTTTGATCCTAATTAACAGCTGTTTGGCTGTCACCTCTTTTTGGGTATGAAAATCTAATTTCATGGAGATTGTCTCAGGCTGAAATAGAATTGTTTCCAATGTGGAGTGATGGAGCGCAAAGATAATTCTTTTTCACTAATTAGGTTCTTTTTTATCCCATTACTGAAAATATTCACTCTTAAAATGTTCAGATTACAGAAGGATTGGAAAGCCTTTTGGTTTAGTGTGCCCAAGTCACCAAACTTCATAGGCATAATCGTGCATTCCGTGAGCGGGTGTCATGTGCGGACGCAGAAGCGGACAGCTTGCCCAGTTCTGCCCAGTCCCAGTCCCATGATACTGTAGCAATCACACTTCAGCTAGCTAATTAACAGCCAAACAACAGGAATTTCAGTGAACGAAAAAGTCCAAAGAATGTTTGAGGGCTGCAATGTGGGCAGGTGTAGAAGTGGAAGCAATTATTGGCAGCATGTGTGAGTGGAATGGAGGATCTGCAGGAGAAGGACAGAGTGCAGTTCAGGGGCAGACATTGCCGTTCAGGGGCAAGTAGAGGGGCTACTGCAATCCTGTCAGACCCAGTTGTCCTGAAGCACTCAATACCACTGGTCACTGAGGACAAATATTCACACACCCCAAGCAGTGCAATCAGCACACCCAATTATCAACAATGGCAGAGGAACACTCACAGAGGGCCGCACTATTTAATTATAATTCCTTGTGCCCTCCTGCAAGCTATCACTGTTTGGTGGGAGGTTCTCCTTCAACAGAAAGCTATGGTGGAGATAGCAGAGGAGATCAGGAGACTATTGGGTCATCTTTAGGACCTGGCTATGATGTAGAAAAAAGGTAAATGACCTTCTCCATGCTGTACGGGTGAGTGAGGATCTAAACTCTTGACATGAGCACACGTGTGGGAGGATATGTATGTGTTGTGCATGGGAAAAGTTTGCAAGGGGCATGGATGGATGTTCACCTACAATGATGGTTTAAGGAGCCTTGTTATCCTGAAGGCTCTTGGGGGCTGGGACATGGGGGTGGGGAAGGTTATATGGTGCAGGATGTATGGCACAATGTGGGGAAGTGCCAGAGATTGTGGGATTCTTGGACTGAAGGGCAGATGCATCCCAATACTGAACCATGTTTCAAAGGTGAAGAGAGCCCATAACCCCTGAGAAAGATTGGAAATAGCTTGGGAAATGAAAAATTTGACAGTTCTGGGCAAAATGAAGTAGGATATCTGGACTCTGACCAGTCAATAAGGGATCAGACCAGTTGGGAGAGGCCAAAATTAATGCTGATGTTTGTGAATTTCCTAGGGACCCTCTCTTGGCAATGCTGATGGAATGGGTGTATGCATTCCAGAATATAGCGATGAATTAGCAACTTAATTGCCACAACAAACACATAATTGGCTTGTTTGAGAAGGTGAGTGGGCTTCCGACATTTTGGCCTGCTCGCTTTCCATAATAAGACATAATGATTTCAGTGCCTGATTTTACAGCGGATCACGAAGGACATCAGCCCACTGTCCGACTGTAAAATGCTGCACATGTGTGAGGTTAGATGGTACAAGAGTATGAAGCAATGTTGGGGAGAGTCAGCATTTTGAATCCAAAGTTGAATGATACCAAGGATCAGCTCTGAGCCTCTTCCTCTTCCTGATTGTCATGTGTTCTAACTGAGCAGGTGAGACTGGAAATGCAATTGTAAAGGATTTGGCTCAGTCGATGAAAAGGTTAAAATTTTAATTCAAATAGAATATAGCTAAAAAATCCTCTTTGAAAAATACATACATATTATTTTCACAGAAATAGAGAGACAGACAGAAGTACAGACTTTACCAGACAAGGAGCCATAGTTAAGCGGATAACTTGCTTTTTACAGAATCACATTCTTTTGATTTTCAAAAATTTGTAGGACAAAGAAACTGAGCGGTATGATGGACAATGGTATATTATTTCAAAAGGCAACAGATTTTCTTTACATTACAAACTGAAGCAAATAAGTCAGTCAGGTGTCATGGGAACATCATTGAGTCAAGACCTTCAGAAAGGTTTCCTCATGGCTGAGACAAAGACAGCAAAAACTACATTTAAAATTTTTGATTGTAAGTTTGTTATTTATTTCAATATCGTTTTTAATTTTTTTCTCAAAGTGAATTTGAAGTTTGCATTCATTGGGCATGATTTATCGACCACGTCCCATCGGAATTGGAATGGGATGCAGCCGGTAGATCCTAGCAGAGGCCGCTCCAGACCCGTTGGGTCGTTATGCCTGGCGAGATCTATTGAGATCTCGCGAGATGTTGGGATCCGAATCCCACCTATAATGGGTGCGACCCAATCTCGCAAAGTTAAGCAGGTTTAAAAACTCACATAACCGTGCTGCTGCCAGATCGAATGACCACCCAGCATCTGTCGGTCTCGCCAAAGAGACCCCAGCCAGGCGCCGTTTAGCACTGGTCCCACAAAGGGAGACCAGGTGGAATGGCACTGGGGGGGGGGGGTTACCCAGGAGATAGGAGGTCCCGGGTAGCTGGCTCCAGGCAGGGGGGCACCACCAGGCTGGCAGGGGCACTGCCAGGGTGCTAGGCTGGCAGTGTTAAGGTGCTCGGCTGGCATTTTGCCTGCACTGGGGATTGGGCCCCGGAGTGCCCTGCTGGTATGTGTTGATGTGCAGTGGGGGCTTGAGGACCGCCTAACAGGTGAGGTGGGGCAATGGGAGGTCCAAGGGTTGCATCAAGGGGGTCAGAAGATTGGGGAGCCATTTAAAAATGGCACTCCGATCTCTTCCTGCACTGAGAAGCTCCGCTCAATGGAACTATCGTGCAAGATATGTGGCTAAGTGTGGCCTCAGCGGGGCGAGTACTGTTAGATAGCAGAGTTGTTCCTGGTGCTTGAAGCACCGGGAACAATCCCTCGATTCCCACCCAGAATGGACTCTTTATTTTTAGTTAAATCATTATATTTAGATCAGTTTGTTTATCTTGCATTTATACTTCATTATATTCAAAAAGGTATGATAATGTAACCCAAGATTTAAACTGACAATAAATAGCAGCCACCAAAAAGATTGTAGTCTCAGTCAGTAAACCTCATGGACATTAACTCTTGTAGAATTCTCAACGATAGGATTCTACATATTCTCAGAGAGGTTTCATAGAAAGTGACATTGAAGAACCAGGGGTGGGATTCTCTGACCCTGAGGCTAAGTGTTGACGCCATTGTAAACGCCGTCGCATTTCTCGACGGCGTCAATATGCCCTCAGGATCAGCGATTCTGATCCCAGCATCAGATGGGCGCCACGGGTCTGCGCATGTGCGGTGGTTCCCTTCTCCACGCCGGCCCCGACGCAACATGGCGTAAGGCTACAGGGCCCAGCGCTGAACAAAAGAGGCCCCCTGCCCGAGAGGCCGGCCCACTGATCGGTAGGCCTCGATCTTGGGCCAGGCCACAGCAGAGCACCCCCCCCCCACCCCCGGGGTCGGATCCCCCTCCCCCCCACCAGGCCGTCCCTGGATGAATGCACGCCGAGGTCCCGTCGGGTAAGACCACACGTGGACGGCACCAGCGGGACTCAGATTTTTTGTGTGGCCGCTTGGCCCATCCCAGGCAGAGGATTGCCGGGGTGGGCGCGTAGAGCGGGGGCCCCCGGCCGGCGCCACGCTGACCGCACCAGCGCCAATGGCGTCAATTCTCCGTTCTCCAGTGATTCGCGCCCGTCCCGGTGATTCTTCAGCCCGACCTGGGCTGAGAGAATCCCGCCCCAGGTCTCAATGGTTTTTCACAGAATCCCTACAGTGCAGGACGAGACCCTTTGACCCACTGAGTCTGCACCTTCCCTATGAAAGACCACCATACAAATGCACATTCCCCCACCCTATCCTTGTAATCCCACCAAACCTTTGGACACTTAGGGGCAATTTAGCATGGCCAATCCATCTAACCTGCAAATCTGTAGACTGAGAGGATACCGGACATCTGGAGGAAACCCACGCAGACACCGGGAGAACGTGCAAACTCCACTCAGACAGTCACCTGTGGTCAAGATTGAACCCGGGTCCCTGGCACTGTGAGGCAGCAGTGCTAACCACTGTGTCACCATGCCACTCAATGCTTATGCAATAAGAGAAATTATTCTGTTATAATGAACCGTGTGTGTTCGATTCTGAGATATCTTTGTTGTCTAAAAACTCCTGAACAAAGAGACATTTTACTTTAAGACAGCGTCACCAGCTGGCACAGCTAATTAAGATTTGACTTTTAGTTGGGGTTTTAAACGAACAATAAATTCAATGGATAGATTTACCCTTGCTTGGATGGTAAAGATAATCGAACTTATAACATAATGGTCAATGATGTTTGCAAATGAGCAATGATATGTGGATAATGAGATGACACCCAGATATTTGGAGAACTGGAGGAAAGTATTGGAAGACATAGGTCTGAAGGTCAGGAGAGTGAAGTTCCAATTTATGGAATATCCGTTTGAGGCTAGGGAAGAGGATCAGTGTGAAGGTATAAAGATTATGGATGAAGACTTGAAGAAAGTGAGTCGCTTCAAGTACCTGGTGTCAATGGTGTCTGGAGGTGGAAGCATGGGAATGGAAATAAAGCAATGGATTAGCTTTGGTTGGAATAATTGGAAGAAGTACAGTGGAGTGTTATGCAATAGAAATGTTACACTAAAATTGAAAGAAAAAATATGCAGAACTATGTAGGACTGGCCTTGTTATATAGTGGAGCAACTTGGGGGCAACAGAAAAAAAGAGAGGCAATGACTGGATACAAATGAGATGCGATGTGTGGAGTAACATGAAAGGAAAAATCAGGAACCAGCACTTCAGAGGGATGGTGAAGATATTGAGGGTGTCAGTGAATAGATTGAAAACGTGTGGTCATCAGTTACAGAAAGGGAGAGGAAATGTGGTGAAACAAGTAAGAGTTGGGCCTGTGGGGAGAAGTAGAAGAGGCAGGCCTAAGACCAGATGGAAAAATGTGGTGGTAAGAGACTCAAATGCAGCAAAATTAGAAGTGAAATAGGTGTCTGACAGGAAGAGATAGAGAAGGTTGGGCAACCAGCATTCTGGCAGCCACAAAAAAGAAATGTGAGGTTTGATGGTGAATCCCTGTAAAAGCAATGGGGGTAGATTTTAACGATTTGGTGATGGTCAGTCACACAAAGGTGCCAGTGGAAGAACAAGACTGTTTTGAGATTCTGCGCCTCATTATCCTGCTGCTGACTGACTGTGAGCATCAGATGCTCATTTCCCTTCAGCTCATCACCTCTGGCCAGCATAATATCAGGCAACTCTCAGGTTGTCCATTCTAATTGGACATATTCATGGCAATCTCATGACTTGACCTCTTGCCTTCAATTTGTCCCACTGCACATTTCCACCATTCCCACTTGACATGTCCAAACATATCATGCAGCACCTTACTACAAAAATAAAAACGTGAATGGACACTTCATGGCCTGACTGGATGAATCTTCAGTCAGTTAAACAACCTTTTTCTGACCTTTGATATTTTAATAACAAATAAAACAGGGATGGCGGAACTAGCAGGGTGGGATAGGAAAGCTTAGGGTAACAACAGCCAACATTATTGTTCTGGAGCCCACAAGAGCATTTCTGCTTGTCCTGACCCCACAATAATTTAGCAGATCCATCTGCAGGCCTCTTCTGCTGTACCACTAACCTTTACAGAACAGAGCATTCACAGGCCATC
Organism: Scyliorhinus canicula; assembly: GCF_902713615.1. Classification (NCBI taxonomy): domain Eukaryota; kingdom Metazoa; phylum Chordata; class Chondrichthyes; order Carcharhiniformes; family Scyliorhinidae; genus Scyliorhinus; species Scyliorhinus canicula. The sequence goes on along the minus strand of NC_052153.1, from coordinate 139,347,243 downwards.
TTCCACTCAGTTGGCCAGTAAAATTTGCACCAAAGTGGACTCTGATTTGAATAGAGTAATAACGTTCCCCTAGCACTCTGTTCCCTTGGTTTCTGTGGCTACGATTCATCTTTCATTCTCTCATCCCACAGTATAAATATTTCCCACTTTCCAAGTCTTTTAGCTTGACAAAGGGTCATCTGGACTCAAAACGTTAGCTCTTCTCTCTCCCTACAGATGCTGCCAGACCTGCTGAGAGTTTCCAGCATTTTCTCTTTGGTAATAAGGTTCCCACCTGATTCAAATTGGTCAAGCAATTAGAAGTGTAAGTATGGTTGATTTTTCTTTTAATCCTTATTCCAGGAGCACAGAGTCCAGTTTTTCTACTTTCATTGCTGCTTTGGCCAAGTAGTGTTTTATTGTGTTTGTTCACTATAATCTGGTAAATCAAAATACGCATTCATTTTAATTCCTGACAGTTAAGCACCAAATTCTGATTTTAAAAAATCATTTTTGTTTATTGAAAAAAAACGACTATTACACTGACACAACTAAACCCTCATCCTTGCTTGAGTTTGCATTCTAATCTGTTTTTGGTTTAAGAAATCTTGTGAATCTTAACTTTATATAATAATCCTATAAGGGAAGGCAGCCATCACTTGACGCTGTAGAGATACGAGAGGCAGGTCACATGATCTACTGAGGCATATGAAGTATATGATAAACTTTGAATCATTCTCAACTTAGGTTAAACTTAAATTAATTATTTTTATTAAACACAGTAATGATAGGAACGCAACACAGAATATACCGCAATATTTAGTCCACTCATGAAAGAGGCTCAACATGTTCTTATTCTTGAGTTACTTTATTTCTGTTACAAAATCATTCCTGTATTTACAGTTTCTCAAGTGTTTTCTGCATCCTCTAAATGCCAATATTTAAAATTAAAATGAAGATGCCAGCAGTTCAATAGTGCAGGCATCTTCTATTGAGAATTATTAATAGTATTTAATCATACAAATACAAAAACACAACTGACATTAATGAAAAAGCAAACATTTAACAAGTTTAAGTAAAAAAGGTTAAAGAAACAATCCACATTTATGAGTTGATAAAATTTATCACTGGGTTTTTATTGAAGTTCCGAATGTAAACTAATGAGGTAATGACAACTAGCCATATATATGCACGTAAATGACTTTCTTGGTACCAATTTACATTTTTTGTTAAGTGTATGATCAATTTTTAGATATAAAAGTGATTTTGTTTGTGTGGGCATAGTAAGTCATCTAGAAACATTTATAATCACAAAGTTATTATTGTGGCATTTTATAAAATCTGGTAGACCTATAATAATTCATGTTTTATTGCAAGATATCCTTACTGTTTTAACAGTTAATCATTGATACGGGGAACAAAAGTTTACTATTTATCATGCCAAGCATGTTACTGCTTCCAGCTTCAAATCAAGTTCAGTCTGCAAAAGGTTAACTCAATGAAAGAGAAAGCTCCATAATAATTTACATAATAATGTCACTGGTGTACTGTGACAGCTGGACCTCATGGGAAAGAAAGGCTGAAGACTCTGTACTCAGAATTTTTAATAATGTAAGAAATAGTTTAAGTATATTGGTAAAGAGTTATCATATATCTGGGCAGTACTGAATCAAAAAAGAAGGGAACTCAATATTTAAAAAAAAATTTATAGTCTTGAGAAAAGAATAATTTCAAGAAAAGTGAATGTTGCCTTTCATTTTGTTCTGAAGTTTAAAAAAATCCTAATGGCTCAATATTGGTTCAGTCCAGTTTTCAAGCTTGCAGTCAATTGAGTTTTAGAATTCCTATACAAAAGATTTTAAAATTGGGGCATTTGGCACATTTCATGCTACGTCTATGCATTGCCGAATAGACAATATTCAGCATTTCAATCAGGCATTGTAATTTTTAAAAAAAGTTTTTAAACCATGTGATCGTAAATGTTTTCCATTTTCCTTTGTATCTTCTAAGAAATAGTCTTTGAAACAAAAGCAAAGGGAAACCTGAATCGGTCCAATGATTTGAACTGGGAACCTCTCACAGAATCTCAATTAAGAATGCAGAGTGTGTGAGAAATAGTTTTACACACATCAAGCTTAAGACGTAGCGTATTGTAGTCAGGAGCAGTATTGTACATATTATTCCCTCTTTGTACATGTCACCCATTGAATAGCTTCATAATTCTTTTAGTGGCGCTGCTGCTTTTGTTTGTTCACACAAAATGGCGGTGGCATCTTATGTGTGCCAGCAAATGGCTTTCCTCAGTTTTCACATGGCACTGTGAATCCTGAGAGTCACTTGATTATTTATATGCAAATTCAGACACGGTATCCAGCACTTTTTGCCAATCTATTTCTAGCAGTTTAAAACGCCGTTTAATAGTCCGTGCTTTTTAGAAAGGCTTTTTAAAAAAATCCAATGCAATAAATTGCATGCACGAGACTAGTTTCAGTTTATTGTGTTTCAAATTCTTATGCAAGATTTTTATTTGAAAACAATCCTGAAATACAGAATAACATACTGAACAGTGTACTTAACAAAATTATTTTTCATCCAGTGTGACAGATGTATTAAACTACGTTGCAAAGATAAATTGGCTACGCAGGGTATGCAAATGATGTTTAGTGTCTGAAGCATTTGCTTTATCTTCTTACACACAACCATAAGCTCATTCTCCATCAAATTCTGGAAACCTATTAATAATCAAATCTAAAATTGTAAGCAGAGCAGCATCAAATACTCTGCTATGATTAGGTATAGCAGTAGTATAACTTAGTAAAACAGTCTTTGTTTTAGTGAAAATACTGTCTATATCCTGATGGTTCACTGGATAAGTACAAAGCGCAGAGTGATATTGAGCCATACATATCAGGAAACTCCCAGGCTCAGTCCATGGCCTGTACTGTGCTATCTGACCTAGCCAAAACAGAGGTAGGGTAACCACAAAGAGCCTGTGTCCATCAGTTAAAGAATATGAAAATTAGCGCTAGTTCCAGCTCTTGGTTGACACGGAGTCATTTCCATTGAAAAATGTGAATGTGTGGACATTGGGCAAGGATTAGACTTGGCTGTGATATTTACCACACTTGAATAATCCAACAGCACCCAATATCCAGACACGAACTTGGAGAAGGACTGATGTCGTGAGATACTTATAAAATTAGCACAAATGGAATCAAATCCCAAAATGAGTAAGCAACTTCAGAGAGTAATCAAAATCAAACAGCAAATATCTGATATTATAAAAACAAATATGACTGTGAATGTGCTTGGGGCACTTTCACTTGAGGCCTGGGTGATTATAAACTGTTTGAGTTTTGCATTATGATGCTACCTTAAACCTAAATTGTACTATGTCCTTGTAGTATACTCTCAATCATCTGTTAAACCTTCAAAACTATTTAGTCATCAATAAAAATGTAAAATTTATCCTGAATTATATGTTCAGGTATCCAAACTGACTTTAAGTGCCCAAGTATGATCATGGTATTTTATATACATTTGACTTAGGCTATAATTGTTGCAGAACAGGCCAAAGCCTTCACATAAAATGTCCTTTCATTTAGTAACTCAGCAGATATACACTGACTAAAAATACCAATGTAAGTATGGTTACCTTTACAAAGTTCATGAGCAAAAATGCAATGGAATTCCTGGTGAATCAGGCGTGTCATTTACCAATGTCAGAAAAAGGCCAAACTCACTTATACATATTTCAGCACGGTAATCCCATCTCATCAAAAATAAGTTAGCATTATTTATATTTATCAAGCCTGCTATATAACTAGCTATTTCCCCAAATAAACATTTGTTTTAAGTGCTCATTGGCCTAAAGAGGATGTTCCAATTTTAAAAATGCCCCTATGTATCTCTTGGGGAAGTCCACTATTGTTCACAAATGCTGTGTCTTAACTGCCTTACAGAGGATGAATTTATTTGCTTGTCTTTCACAAATCTTTTTAACATGTAAGGGAGTCTCAAGAGCACACGGTTCAAAAGTAGGCATCTCTTACAAAAAATATTTTTGAACTGTATAATGATCATATACTTAACCACACCATTTCTATGAAGATTTAATATTAAGCGTGCGATTTAATGGCCGTGTTGAATTCGCGACAGTTAAATAGCAGGAGAGACAAAATCAAGATCCATGCCGGGAGGAAATCAGTTTGTGATCTAACTGGCCTGCTCCCGGTGATGGGCTCTAGAGTGGCGAGACACCAATTGACACCAATTAAAACCAATCTCCATTTCATTAGCGGGATGTAAGCCTGATCTAATGGCCTCCCAGAAACAAACCTGCTCCCCAGAAAGAGGTCATGCAGGTACTATTTAGCATTCCTTTTTAAGGACAGGAAGCTGGTGCAATGGCTGCTGAGAAGATGAGTAGCCATTTCCATTCCCTGCCTTGCAGCCCAGGGGCACTGGAGGGAATGCCACAGTGCTCAGGAGGGGGGTTGGGGAATGGGATACCCCCCCAGGAAGAATGGGCCTAGTCGGGGGGCTGAGAGTCATAGGACAAGGTCACCCTGGCTGTCGGGAGAGGGTGAGGGGCTTGGCATCTACGAGACCTCCATCCTCCAATACTGTGTATACCCATAACAGGGGAATGAGAGCTGCTGCCTGTTTGTCCTACCAAACACTTCCAGGACAGAGCCCTTTCAGGCTTATAGACTGAAAGTCACTTTAACTCCCTTTGGCTGTGAGCAGCCACTAGCTGCACACCTGAAAGCTTTTGCTAATAAGGAATTTGCATTGTTTGTTATGTGAGCACTTCACTGCTCTCAAGTGGCCATGTAGGGTGTGCGTGCTGGCTGCTTCTGCTTTGGCTGCAGAGGGCATGCTGGCCCATTTTGTTTTTTGCTACTGTCTCTTCTGCTTCTGTGCCCTGGAGTCAGGCAAGGGACAGATTGGCTGGCCTATTGTTGATCTGAAGAAGAGGAAGTGGTGCTACCTCACTCTTCTGCTCTGCTCTGTGTTAGTGGCTTTCGGGTAATGACTGTTCCTGCCTTGCGAGTCTGCTGCTGATAGCTGCCAGAGGGGGAGAGAGAAGAGGGAATGACTCACTGCTGTTGCTGACAATTGGAAACTGTGTGTCTGCTTGCTGCTGCCTCCATTTGCTTCTTTTGCCTGGAGTGAGGAAGCGGAGAGAGTAAGGTGCAACCACTGCCAGTGCTGACAAAGGGGAAGGGTGGTGGCTGCTTCCACTGAGTAACTTGCTGGAGGTATGAAGAACTGTTCTCGCAGTTTGCTGGTGCTTGTGTTGTACTGTTGACTGTGCAATGTTTCATGTTTGGAATTCTGTGTTTGCTTGCTAGCGCCTCCTTAACTTCTATGGCCTGGAACAAGGACTGGGTGGAGCTGGTGACCAGATGCCTATCCTACAGGATGAGAAGGCTGGCAGCTTGCTTCAACTGAACAACTTGAAGGTCATGAAGAAACACCTTTGAAAATTGCTGGTGGCTTTATTATGCTGGTGATTGTTTCAGGTTTGGAAGCTGTGCAGATTGCTGGTGCCATTTCATTCTGTTGCTTGTTTATGCTTGATGTTAGGAAGCTGTGTGCTTGCTATTGTACTATTACTGTTTACTGTTTAATGCCTGGAGGCTGTATGCTTATTTGCTGCAACCCCTTATGCTTCTATGGCCTGGAGTCCAGACTTTCCGATGTATTGTCGCGCTACCCCCAAGCAACCTTCCACTGATGTGAGTTCGTTGCCGTGAGCTGCGGGAGGGGCAGAGAGAGCGGCAGGTTTCTTTGGATGTTGGTAACTTCCTTGTATTGTTGACTGTTTAAATACCCAATTCATGTTTTCCAATTGAGGGGTAATTTAGTGTCGCCAATCCACCTAGCCTGCACATCTTTGGGTTGTGGGGGTGAAACCCACACAGACACGGGGAGAATGTGCAAACTCCACACGGACAGTGACCCAGAGCCGGGATCAAACCTGAGACCTCGGCGCCGTGAGGCAGTTGTGCTAACCACTGCGCCACCGTGCTGCCCCTGACTGTTTAATGTTTAATGTCTATTTGGTTTTCTTTGTATAAATCCACTGTTGTGGCTTTGTATTTGTACCGATATTCTGTAGTGAAAAGGTGCCTTTAGAATGGCACATTGTCTTTCTTTGTCGGTTAATGTATATGTGGACTGTTAAGTAGTTTGTTTTTATATTTTTTATATAAAGGTATTGTTGACCGTTAATAAAGAAGATATTCTCAAGTGCATTCCTGTGGGTACATGTGTCATGTCACAGACAAGTGTTATTGCCTAGCATTCCAATCAACCTGCGATGCCTGGAAACTTTACCTTAACCCTGAGGGCGTCAGCACCACAGAGGCAGCAGACAACAATCAAACACCCAAGATCTTGGCTTCAGCACTGAGGATATCCAGCGATCAGAGGGGGAGTGTGTGGATCAAGCAGGATACGTGCGCTCAGTCCCCCTAATGTTCTAGGCAGTGGTCTAGTGTCTAGGGGCTTCTGCTGTGGCCGAGTGTGACCGTGCAGAGCAGGAGTCTCCAGCAAAACAGGCACGGTGGATGGCACCCTTCGAGGAGGTGGTACACATACGGGTGGGGGAGACTTGGGGGATTCATCTGTCCTGGGATGGAAGCCCTTCTCCAATTCCTTATAGATAGCATGATGGATGGTGTTCTCGACCTGGCAGCGGCAGCCCTCATTGCGCTGGTGGCAGCCTAGGTGGCCAGACGCCAGAAAAGGTGCCAGAAGTGTTGACGCAGGAGGCTGCTGTACACCCTGCAGACCTGGCCACCCATCAGGCAGAGGAGGGATCCGGAGGGGGACGCCGGCGATGGCCCAAGGTGTACAAGTATCGTTGGTTGTTCGAGGAGATGATGGACAGCCATGTGCCTCAGGAGATTACATCTCAACACCCCGTGGAAGAGGAGGGCACCTACTCCCAGTGGTTGTGAAGGTCATCACAGCCCTGAACTTATATGCCACCAAATGATTCCAGGGCACGAGCAGGGATTTGTGCAGTATATTGCAAGCCAAAGCCCACAAGTGCATCCATGAGGTCACGGATGCCCTGTATGCCTGGGCAACAGACCACATCAAATGTGGCCTGGACCAAGCCCATCAAGATGCCCAGGGATCAGGATTCTGCACCATCGCCACGGGTAATAAATGTCGGGCATGCTATTCTGCGTGCACGGGGGCGGCCGGGTCTTCAGGGTGAGCGGCGGTTCCCTGCACATTGGTGCCACCTCCAGTCTGTATCATCGCCGCTGCCGACTTCTCCGCCATCTGCCTACCTCGGCTGCCACAAGCAACGTGAAGGCAGCCTTTGCGCGATCCACACCAGCAAACATTCTTTAATCTGGAAGGAAATGGCGAAAGCGAGAGACCAATGATCCATTCGGCCTTCCATCCCAGGACCCACAAATCCCACAAGGTCACCGTCCCCCGCACCCCACACCCCCAACCCTTACCATGACTGTCCTGCCTTCTCTGAGTGCCATCCAGTGAGCCCGTTGTGTCCCTAGACCCCAGATCCCAGACTTCTGCTGGTGCCCTCCCCTAATCCACACACTTACCTTTGGTCACAAGAGGGTCCCCAGTATCTGATTTTTGGCAGCTGTCTCTGTGGTGCTGATGCTCCTAAATTTCAGGCACAATGTTCAGGCTTTAAAGTTTCCTTGAAATTCTATGTGCTAATCATCTTCTGAGGCATGACACATGTACCCTCAACTTGTGAGTTGAGAATATTTTGTTTGATACACGGTCAACAGATCTGAAAATCAACTACATAACATTCCACACATCACACTAACCATTAAACAACAGGGAAATGTCACCATTCCATTTTAGTACCAATACAAAGTTATATCAGCTCATTTTCACAAAAGACATCAAACACACGGTATCACCCCTCGCAGGTTCCTCAACAGAAATGGAAGATAAACCTGAGAATGTGGTATCATGTCCAGACCTTTGTTGTAGAAATGATCTGTCCATCAACATGTTACTTGTTCCATGTATCAGTGCCATTCTCCATCCAGGAACCACAGCTGTGAAGGCCCTCCCAGACGGCTCAATCTCACCAGAACCAAATTCTGGTATCCATATATTCCACTGCCGTTCAAGATGCAGTTGACCATCCTTGACTTCCAGTGTATTTAATCCACGGTGACGTGCGAGTTACATGCAGCACTCTCCACTCCAGCAACAAAAGCATCAGCAATTTGTGAAAGCATTTCTTCAACAGCGTCATCAGGTCGGCCATTTGGATCAATGTTGCTCATCAGGTTCCACAGCGTCTTCTTGCTTCAAACCAGATTGCCTTCTGGAGATATACGTCCCCCTGAGCCCAGTGTTCCAGGACCCAGGTAAAATTTAGATAAAATTGTCCTTCTTTCCAGCTGCAGAAAAGGAAGGAAACAGCAACAGCAGTTTCCAGGCATGTGCAGCCACCAGCAGGAGCAAGCAGCAAACACAGGCTGCAGCTGTGAAGTGCTCTCACAACTAACAAGGCCAATTCCTCACTTGCAATAGCCTGCAGTTGTGGAGCTAGAGGCTGGTCACAGTCAAAGGGAGTGAAATTGAATTTCAGCATTGTAGGAACAGCAAGGATCTGTCCTGAAATTAGTTGGTAGGACAGACAGGCTGCAGCTTGTCCCTGTTCTGGACCTCCACATATTTTTCAAAATGTTTTTATTGCAGTTTTTACATTTTATACATTGTACATTTGGTCAGGATAAATGCATCAGTTATAATGTACAATATAAATCTGTCCCAGTACCTCCTCTGCCCACCCCTTCCACTTGTTGCTTCAGGCTCCTTTCCTTACTGTACAGTGGGCGGTTATATGCTATTTACATGTGAGCAGTGCCCTCCCCTTCCTTTCACCCCCTTTTGTCGTTTGGCCTATACCCCCCCCCCCCCCCCTTCTTCTCCCACCCCCCAAAATCCTGTTTTTGGCATTTTTTTGTGGGTTCCTTTTTTTGTGGCTTTGTTCTGGGCACCCTGGCATCTGTATTGGCCATTTTCAAACCACCTGCTCCGGTGCCCTTGAGCTAAAAGCCGGAAAATGGAAATGGCTACTCGCCTCATTTCCCCTTAGAAGCCGCACATTTCTCACTGGCAAGTCAGGTAATTTCCAGGAGGCTGCTGCATTCCACTTCAATCTCACTAATGAGATGGAAATGAATGAAAATGAGGGTTAATGATCTTCTCGACATTTTTGGGTGAGATCCAGAACTCATCATTGGGACCGGACCGGTGAATTGCATGAAATTTCAGAGAGGTGCAAAACTATGGAGTAGTTATAATGGAGGGCACCAATTATCCTAAAATAGCCTGGCTCAGTAATAAAAGGAAGAAAAAGGAAAGGAATTTTAAAAATGTGTTCAGGAAATATTTCTTGATCAGTATGCTTTTCTTCTGTATCAGTATACACCATTGGCTGGTGTAATGTCACATCTTATATAATGTCATTATCAGAGCATTTCACGGGCTTTTGTGGCATTCACCATTGTACCCTGTTTGACCAGCACCTTGTAAATAAACGCCTTGCACCATGTTATACAAGCTCAACATGTGCCACCTCAGATCCTTCCTCTTTGTGGCTGCAACAAAGAACATAACAGCGAAACTGGCGATGAGATCTGGGCCGTAAAAGAAGAACAGGAGAAGAACAACTTTTGACAACGGTTTTGTGAGCCAGAAGAAGGAATCATCGATGAAGATCTAGGCCCATACACCATGGGAGAAATAGCGTTGACTTCCAAGGTGAAATCATCAATGTGCAGTAAAAACAACTCTCAGATAAACATTCGGACACGGTACAGTTTGTAGTAGGCTTGGCAAATCAGCTGTTCAATCGCGACAGCTGCTCGATGCAAGTAAAAGGGTTTTCAATAAAAAAGCTATCGGGCAACTGCGAATTACTGGAGGCTTCAATAAAGGAGCAAAGTTTTCAGTATACTTATCGCTGTAGTGGTTCGAGCTGCGGAGATTGTGTATGAGGCACTGAAACGCGCTGCAAGAATACAAACCTACAGGGCTGCCAGTTCCGTAACCTACTGCCCGAGAATCGATAGTGGGGCGCAGAAACAGCTAGTCTGTTTGTGCACTGCGAGTTTGTCTGCTTTAAATAGAGAGAAAATAAAGATAGGGAAGATGAGCTGAAGACTGAGTGGCACAGATCAGGGAGCTCAATCCGAAAATGCACTGGCAGCGCGGTCTAGGTTCGAGGGTCAGGGTCCCAGGTTCGATTCCCAGCTTGGGTCACTGTCTGTGTGGAGTCTGCACGTTCTCACTGTGTCTGCGTGGGTTTCCTCCGGGTGCTCCAGTTTCCTCTCACAAGTCCCGAAAGACATGCTGTTAGGTAAATTGGACATTCTGAATTATCCATCTGTGTATCCGAACAGGAGCTTGAGTGTGGCGACTTTCACAGTAACTTCATTGCAGTGTTAATGTAAGCCTATCTGTGACAATAAAGATTATTTTAAAAAGTGGCAGAATTAAGGCACATTGAGGGAATTTTGATGAAAAGGAGACATAGAACTCGTATGAAGGAAGGTTCCAGTTGTTCCTTAAAGCCATTCAGATGCCAGTAGACCTGCATACTGTGACCATTCTCAGCTCAGTTGGGAGGAAAACATTCATGTTGCTACAGAATTCAGTACACCCAGCTAAACCTGGAAACAAGTCATATGATGAGATAATGACTGTCTTGCAAGAACATTTCTCTCCCTGTCCATTACTAATAGCTGAAAGGTTCCGCTTTCACAATTGTGCACAGGAGGGAGGGGAAAACTTTTCATAATTTGTTGCATCACTGCAAAAGCTAGCAAAGTACTATGGATTTGGCCAGACTTTGGATGGTACAGTTCCCGACTTAATAATTTGTGGCCTCAGGAATGAACCCATCCAAAGGAAATTGTTGACTGAAGGTGCATTAACCCTACAGTCTGCTATAGAAATCGCGATGTACATGGAACTTGCTGCAAGAGATGTTTCGCTGATTGGAGTTTGAGCTAAAGTCCCTAAGATAGCGCCTGTGAAAAGCAGGTTCACTAAGAACCTACCACATCATTGTTCTGATCGAGTGGGACATATGGTTGGAGATTTTTTTACATAGAATTTACAGTGCAGAAGGAGGCCATTCGGCCCATCGAGTCTGCACCGGCTCCTGGACAGAGCACCCTACCCAAGGTTAACACCTCCACCCTATCCCCATAATCCAGTAACCCCATCCAACACTAAGGGCAATTTTTTTGACACTAAGGGAAATTTTTGACACTAAGGGCAATTTATCATGGCCAATCCACCTAACCTGCACATTTTTGGACTGTGGGAGGAAACCGGAGCACCCGGAGGAAACCCACGCACACACGGGGAGGATGTGCAGACTCCGCACAGACAGTGACCCAAGCCGGAATCGAACCTGGGACCCTGGAGCTGTGAAGCGATTGTGCTAACCACAATGCTACCGTGCTGCCCCTTGTTAGAGGGGTAGAGATTGTTAGAGCAAGAAGAAATACAAAAATTGTGGTAAAGTTGGTCACATTGCAAAGGCATGTTGGTCACACCAACCTGCATCAGCACAAAAGACGTGTACCACGAAATATACTGCAAAGTCTACAGGGCGAGTTTACCAATTAAGTGATCCAACTGAAGACTCACTGAGTATCCAAGTGTCAAGTCAGCTTCAGGAATGTAAGCTTGACGTTTTAGCAGTACAAGGAGACAGGCAACGATTTTGGGTCTATCAAAAATTAAATGGGAATATTATCGAGATGGATATGGGTGCTGCAGTATCACTTATAACTGAATTAATATGCCTTCAGAAATTGATTATCTGCCAATACAACTATTATAATCTTTATATTGTCACAAGTAGGCTTATATTAACACTGCAATAAAGTTACTATGCAATTCCCCTAATCGCCACATTACGGCACCTGTACCGGTTCCGGTTCACTGAGGGAGAATTCAGAATATCCAATTTACCTAAAAGCATGTTTTTTGGGACTTGTGGGAAGAAACGGAGCATCCGGAGGAAACCCATGCAGACACAGGTAAAATGAACCGACTCCGCACAAACAGTGAACCAAGCCGGGAATTGAACCTGGGACCCTGGCGCTGTGAAGCAACAGTGATAACCACTGTGCTACCATTCCGCCCTTGTGCTACCGAGCTACCCTGATGTTTTCTTCAGAAATTATACCAAGGGAGTCGTGCCGACGAAGGGCTTGATCAAGGTGACTGTGGGAATTAACAAGTAGAAAGTTGAGGTCCCTCTTCACATTGTTCAAGCGAACTTTCCAGCAATGTTTGGTGGATCTTGGTTAACGAAGATTCAGCTAAACTGGGATGCTACGAACCAATTTGTTAATTCTACAAACAATCATCAACCACTTCTGAGAAAGCTGCAAAGGTAATGCAAGGTAAGCATGCAAAGAGTCTCTTGGATCCATGACTGGGATTGATGTGAAACTTAAGATAACGGCAGATAGCGTGCCTATGTTATTTGGCGGCATGGTGGCACAGTGGTTAGCACTGCTGCCTCACAGCTCCAGGGACCTAGGTTCAATTCCGGCCTCGGGTGACTGTCTGTGGAGTTTGCACTTTCTCCCTGTGTCTGCGTGGGTTTCCTTCGGGGCTCCAGTTTCCTCCCACAAACTCAAAGATGTGCAGGTTAGGTGAATTGGCCATGCTGAATTTCCCCTTATTGTCCAAAAAGGTTAGGTGGGCTTACTGGGTTACCAGGATGCGGTGGAGGCGTGGGCTTAAGCTTAGGTAGAGTGCTCTTTCCAAGAGCTGGTGCAGACTCGATGGGTTGAATGGCCTCCTTCTGGACTGTAGGGATCTATGATTCTATGACCTAAAGTGGAAGAAGAACTCGAGAGGCTACTGAAGAAAGGAGTCACTGAGCCTATTACCACGATGATTGGGCAACGCCAATCGTCCCATTCTTACAGAAGGATGGTTCAGTATGAATATGCAGGGTTTTTAAAACTACTATCAACCTTCCAGGTGACTCCAGACCCACAGCAATGTGGTTGATTCTTAACTGCCCTCAAGGGCAATTAGGGATGGACAATAAATGTTGGCACAGCTTGCAACGCCCACATCCCATTAATGAATAAAAAAAGTAAAAATAAAAAAATAAAATAAAAAGGCTAGTGGTAACATAGATACAACGTTGACATTGGCAGGAAATAGAGAGTAGTGATGCACCATTATTTTCCAGATTGGAGGGTGATATATAATGGGTCAGAGTAGGGACTACAGATCTCGGTCAGGTGTACAGGTGAACCCAATGGGCCAAATAACCTCCTTTTGTGTTGTAAACATTCTGTGACTCAATGAATCTATGGTTAGAATTGAAGGAGTGCATGGATACAGGAGAGTTATAGGGCTGAGGATGCTACAGAGATAGTAGAGGATGAGAACATTAAAATTGTGGTGTTGTTAATCCGGGCGGCAGAGTAGGGTAGTGACCACGGGCTGGATTCTCCGACCCCCCGCCGGGTCGGAGAATCGCCAGGGGGCAGCATGAATCCCGCCCCCGCCGTCTCCCGAAGTCTCCGGCACCAGAGATCCGGCAGGGGCGGGAATCACGCCGCGCCTGTCGGCGGGCCCACCCCTGGCGATTCTCCGGCCCGCAATGGGCCTAAGTCCCGCTGCTGTAATGCCGGTCCCGCCGGCGTGAATCAAAACACCTCCCTTACAGGCGGGACTGGCGGCACGGGCGGGCTCCAGGGAGCTGGGAGGGGCCGTGGGGTGATCTGGCCATGAGGTGTGCCCCCACGGTGGCCTGGCCCGCGATCGGGGCCCAACGATCGGTGGGCGGGCCTTTGCCGTGGGGGCATTCTTTTCCTTCCGCGTTGGCCATAGCCTTCACGATGGCCGACGTGGAAGTGACCCCTGCGCATGCGCGGGGATGACATCAGCAGCCGCTGATGCTCCGGCGCATGCGCAGACTTCTGCCGGCCGGCGAAGTCCCTTCGGCCGCAGCTGGCATGGCACCAAAGGCCTTTCCCGCTGACCGGCGGGGCGCCAACCACTCCGGTGCAGGCCTAGCCCCTCAAGGTTAGGGCTTGGCCCCTAAAGGTGCGGAGAAATTCGCACCTATGGGGCGGCCCGACGCCGGAATGGTTCACGCCACTCCATCCCGCCGGGACCCCTGCCCCGCCGGGTAGGGGAGAATCCAGCCCCACAAGTGTGATGAGTGAACATGACTTGGTGTGAGTTAAGATGGAGAAAACAAAGCTTTCAGTGAGATCAATTTTACAGAGTGTAAGATGGAAGGATGGCTATAAGAGCATTGGAATATTCCAGTGTGAAGTTAGCAAAGTCATGAATTAAGGTTTCAGCAGTAGGCGAGCTGAAGCAGGCCTGGAGATGAGTATCGTTATGGAGGTCTAAGTAGGCAGTTTCGGTGATGAAGTGGATATGGAGTTGGATGCTGTAAATGTGGTGATACGATTTAAAAAATACCAGCACTAATTCTAATTTGCATGGAAACTCCTTTCAAAGAGTTATGGATCAAAACATCTCAGAGGTTTAATGTTCTGCATGAGGGAAGTTTTTGAAAGTTAAATTCAAAAGGTCCTCCTCATGCACATCATGGTATGCCTCCCAAACCACCCATATGACCTCATGACCTTAAGAGGCTAATGTATTTTTGGACTCTTGGCAAAGTCTCATGATGTATTCTTGGCAGGGACTATTCGAGCACCTCAGCCTCATGAAAAACATTGCTTGATTGACAACTCTGGCTCTCCAAGCTGTCAATTTCACAATGATTATTTACATGAGAAAGAAGTTTCAAAAGCTTACAGTTTCTGCTATTGATACTTTAAAGTGTCTGGGCAATTGGCATTTTTATTGGACTATAGGAAAATTAGCTTTTTTTTATGAAAAGGGAAAAGTTATCAATGACTTTTTAAAAAATCTTTCTTTTTAAAAATCTTTCTTTTTACACATCCTACTGTCACTATAGCATTAATTGTTTCTATATAATTAATAACAGGAGAAATGGCATGGAAGTGCCATAGCTTGGCATGGAGGCCTCGGGGTTAATTGGGGATGCATAACTTGACACAGAGACATGAGGGGCGAGAAATAGTGGATGGGGGACATGAAATGGCATGGATGGGGCATGGGGAAAATGTGGATGGTGAGGGAATGTGAAGGTTGAGAGGCGGAGGGCCTTTCTGCTTTTATCATAACTGGCATGGAATCACACAGCACAGCCTGACTCCACACCCAGCAGCCCCCCTGTCTGCCTCCAAACCTTGTTGCGGGTTTTATGGTGAGACTGCAGCTCACCCCCCACCCCCCACCCCCACAATGAAAATCCCATCTGTGCAGGAACTTTCTCCCAAGGCAGGCAGGCAGAGCCAGGAACTTTCCTAACTCCCACTACCCATTATGAGGATGGTAGATTTCTTTCTGCTGGAAGGAAACACATAAAAGAAAGGTTTGATAAATTAAAGCTAGAATGATGCAGAGTGGTGGGCAATATGATAGAAGGATTTTAAATGATGAAAGGATGAAAAGAATATTGTACCACCCCCTCCTTTCACTTGTCTATTTCCATCGAAAATGTTTTTCATATGTAATAACTTTCAACTCTGAGAAAAGGTATATTCTTCCATCGTCAACTGACTTATGTTTTCTTGACTGACCTGAGGTCGTAGATACAAAATTAAATGTAAGATATGTAGAATAGAGTGCAAAAGAAACCTCTTTACACAGAGGTGAGTTGTGAGGTAGTGGAAATCATTTCTCACATTAGTGGTTGAGTCACAAACTGTCAACAGGAAAGTAGATAAAAGGATCTAGGAACATGGTGAATAAATGTGACTGGAGTATTTGCTTGTGAGAAGGGTAAAAGGTGACAGGGACAGGTTGGATCAAATGTCCTTTTTCCATGTTGTAACTTCTATGTAATTTTACGTACAACTCTCCAGCATTGTCTATGACCATATGATTTCCCAGACTTGGGCACATTCTTGCATATCTATTCGTACCCAGAGAATTTGCACCAGTGGGTTCGTTTCCTATATCTACCTCAACACTGTGGAGTTTCCCAATTATTATCTTTCATCCCTTCCTCTTCATTATTATGTGTTGGTCCTTCTATCATCTGCAGGCATGGGAAGGAATTTTATACCCCAAGGACAGCTTCGATAAGGATTGCTAGGTCAGATACATAATCTGTCAATCAAACTGGTAATCGTGCAGCAATTTGGTGGGACCTGTGGCAAACCTGCTCTCCAGGTTTCCTATCTGCCCCTTGTTCTTTGCCTGGAGTCATAGGGCTTGATTAACTGGCCACGTGCCGCCAGGATTGGAGCATGATGCGGCCAGTAAATCCCGGGGAGAGGCCTCACCTGGGAGAACCGATGGGCATTATGTCTTGTGAGACCTAACCAGATCTGACCAGATGTTGTGATCTGGGTCCCACCTACAATGAACGGGACCCAGTCTCACACAGCTAAGTGAGTTTAGAAACCCACTTAGCCGCGCTGACGCCGGATTGAACGGCCACCCTGCATCTACCGGCCTCGCCGAGGAGATCCCAGCCATGCACCGTTTAGTGCTGGTCCCCATTCAATGACACTTGAGGTTGGCATTTAGCCCATACTGGGGATCGGCCTGGGGATGCCCAGCCAGTGTGAAGTGAGGTGTGAGGGGTCCGAGGACCCCCTTATAGGTGAGATGAGGCGACGGGGGCTTCAGGGGGTCACATCGCGCGGTTGAACAATCTGGGTGCCATTTGAAAATGTTGTCGCAATCTCTTCTTGCACTGAGGAGCTCAGCTTGTTGGAGTTCTGAGTAATGGTTCGTCCATTAAAGACAGGGATGAGAAGGAATTTCTTCCCTCAGAGGGTAGTGAATCTGTGGAATTCTTTATCGCAGAAGGCTGTGAAGGCTGGGTTGTTAAGTATATTCGAGGCTGAGATAAGACAGATTTTTAATCAGTAAGGGAATCATGAGTTATGGATTAAGGTGGAAAGTGGATTTGAGGATTTTTATTTCAGATCAGTCATGATCTCATTGAATGGCAGAGCAGACTTGATGGGCCAAATAGCCCACCTCTGCTCCTATGTCTGATGGTCTTAACATAAACCATTATCCTCCATCTGTGGTACAAGATACAAATGGCAACAATTGCATCCCCTCCTGGACACTGCGTCAGGCTGGTCCCGTCCTCTTACAAACGCCCTGTTCCATTCCACCCTGAGTTGGACTTCCAATCCAAATCTTCTCCATCACAAAAATTGCATACTTCCACTTCTAGAACAACACTTGTCTCCATCCAGTCAGGCTGACAGTGGGATTAGCCACACATTTGTCACTTTTGTATAGCTAGCCGGAAGCAAAGAACAGTCATAGCTTTTGAAATATTTTGAAAACTTGACTCATTTTATTAACCTAACAGGTATAGGAAAGGTTTAGGGTGATCACCAAAAATGAATACTTTGTCAAACTAGTCCACTCATTTAACGAGAACTGTCGTTTCTGAAAGATTTGTTGATACATACTGGGGTAATGTTCACCTATGACAGGGGAAGTAAAAAGTCAGTACTGGATCGGCTGCCTTTTATAGTACACTGCCCAGTTTTGGTTTCTGATTACTTGTTGAGGAAAGCTAGGCAGGATGTCCAATGGGTAGCTGGTTCATTAACATGAGGAAACTCAATGACACTGTAATAATATGAACTACAACTTACAATTATCAGAGAATCTCCATCAGCACGGTCAGTCATGCCGATTCTGGTTCTCCAAAAGAGCAGTTCAACTAGAACCACACTCCTGCTTTTCCCCCAATATTCCTGCTTTTATTTCTCTTCAGATAATTATCCAATTCCCTGTTTAGAGCCATGGTTCAATCTGCCACTGCCACACTCTGAGGCTGTGTGTTCCAAATCTTAATCACTCACTGCATAGAGAGGTTTTTGCTTCATGTCCTCTTTGGGACTTTTGCCATTCACCTTAAATGGTGCCCTCTGGTTCTCGACCCATCTGACAATGGGAACAATTTCTCTATATCTAACCTGTCCAGATCACTCATGATTTTGAATATTTCTATTAAATCTCTTCTCAACCTTCAATTCTCCCAGGGAAACAGCACCAACTTCTCTGATCTAACCTTCTAACTGAAGCCCCTCATCTCTAGAATCATTCCTGTAAATCTTTTCAGCATCCTCTCTAAAGCCTTCATATCCATCCTAAAGTGTGGCATACCCAGAACTGAATGCAATACTCCAGTTGAGCCGAACCATTGCATGTTTGTGAAAGGTTCACCATAGCATATTGCTTTTATACTCTATGATTCTATTTATATAGCCCCAGATCTCATAAGGAATAATAAAATATTTCTCAACATGTCCTACCATCTTCAACAATTTGTGCATTTATATCTCCAATTTTCTTTGCTTCTGCACCCATTTAAAAGTTATATCCTTTATTTCATATTGCCGCTCCTCATTTTTCCCATCAAAGTATATCACTTCACACTTCTCTGCATTGAATGTCATCTGCTACGTGTCTGCCCATTCCACCAGCATGTCCAAGTCCTCTTATAAGTATTTTCTTCTTTCTCACAATTAACGACAATCCCAGGTTTTGTGTCATTCACAAATTTTGAAATTGTGCTTCGCATGCCCAAGCCTATGTTTTTAAAATAGGTCAAGAAAAGCTAATAAATAGTCCCTGGGGATCCCCACAATATATTGTCCTTCAGTTCAAAAAGCAACTGTTCACCTTTACTCTCTGTAAAGGACGACATGTTAACACAGTGGTTAGCACTGTTGCTTCACAGCACCAAGGTCCCGGGTTCGATTCCCGCTTGGGTCACTCTCTGTGCGGAATCTGCATATTCTCCCTGTGTCTGCATGGGTTTCCTCCGGGTGCTCCGGTTTCCTCCCACAAGACCTGAAAGACTTGCTTGTTAGGTGAATTGGACATTCTGAATTCTCCCTCTGTGTACTCGAACAGGCGCCGGAATGTGGCGACTAGGGTTTTTTCACAGTAACTTCATTGCAGTGTTAATGTAACTCTACTTGTGACAATAAAGATGAAAATGAAAATCGCGTATTGTCATGAGTAGGCTTCAATGAAGTTACTGTGAAAAACCACTAGTCGCCACATTCCGGCGCCTGTCCGGGGAGGCTGGTACGGGAATCGAACCGTGCTGCTGGCCTGCTTGGTCTGCTTTAAAAGCCAGTGATTTAGCCCAGTGAGCTAAACCAGCCCCTTAATTAATAATTAATAATTAATTAATTAATTAATTAATGTTTCTTGTCATTCAGTCAATTTTGTATCCATGCTGCCACGTTTTGTCCATGCACTTTAACTTTGATGTAAAACCTGTTCTGTGCACTTTATCAAATATCTTTTGGGAGTCCTAGTACACCACATCAGTAACATTACTTTTCTCAACTCTTCATAGAACATAGAACAGTACAGCACAGAACAGGCCCTTCAGCCCTCGATGTTGTGCCGAGCAATGATCACCCTACTTAAACCCACGTAACCCGTATCCCAACAACCCCCCCATTAACCTTACACTACGGGCAATTTAGCATGGCCAATCCACCTAACCCGCACATCTTTGGACTGTGGGAGGAAACCGGAGCACCCGGAGGAAACCCACGCACACACAGGGAGGACGTGCAGACTCCACACAGATGTTGCCTCAACACGAAAAACTCAGTCAAGTTACAATTTTTCCTTAACAAATGAATGCTGGCTAAATGTTAGTAATCTACATTTGTCCAAGTGATCGGTGATTTTGTCCTGGATTATCATATCCAAAAGGTTTCCCACCACCAAGTTAAACTGACTGGCCTGTAGATGCTAGGTTTATCCTTACACCATTTTTGAACAAGGGTAAACATTTGCAATTCTCCAGTCCTCTCGCAGCACCCTGTACCTAAAAAGGATTGGAAGAATATGGTCAGTGACACTGCAACTTCAACCTTTACGTCCTTCATTAACCTCGATGCATCTCCTCTGTCCTAGTGACTTAAACTTGAAGTTCAACCCACATTTCTAACACCTCCTCTTTACCTATTTTTAGTCTATTGGGTATCTCAACTAACTCCTCTTTCATTGGGATTTGGCAATGTTTTCTTCTTAGGTAAAGACAGTTGCAGAGCATTCATTTAATACTTTAGCCATGCAAAGTGCCTTCATTATTCTGCCCCACTCCTCTATTTGCCATCCTTTTATTACAGTCATTTCTCATACTCTCTCCTTTTGCTCCTGTTGTTTTTTTCTCACTTTTTCTTTTAACTTTGGGCAGCATGGTAGCATAGTGGTTAGCGCAATTGCTTCACAGCTCCAGGGTCCCAGGTTCGATTCCCGACTTGGGTCACTGTCTGTGCGGAGTCTGCACATTCTCCCCATGTGTGCGTGGGTTTCCTCCAGGTGCTCCGGTTTCCTCCCACAGTCCAAAGATGTGCAAATTTGGTTAGTGGCCAATTGCCCTTAGTGTTGGGTGGGGTTACTGGGTTATGGGAATAGGGTGGAGGTGTGGGCTTGGGTAGGGTGCTCTTTCAAAGAGCCGATGCAGACTCGATGGGCTGAATGGCCTCCTTCTGCACTTTAAATGCTATGAAAGCCATGAAACTTGTTATCTTCAGCCTGATGCTCACTTGCCACATAGCTTTCAGGTAGTAAAATATATCAAGGCTCCTGAAGGGTATGATAAAGTAAAATTTGATGTCAAGTCACATAAGGAGATTCTATTAAGCTTAATCAAAAAGGGAGATTTTGAGAAGTATCTTAAAGGAGGAAAGAGAATGGTGGAGTGATTAAAATTGGGGATGCTCAAGAAGCGAGAATTGGGGAAGTACAAATATCTCTAGGGGATTGTATAGGGGAGTACACAAAAATAGGCAGGGGTGAGGCCGTGGAGTGACTTGAAAACAAGGATGAGAATTTAAAATCGCTGCACTGCTTTACCAGGAAGCCAGTGTTAGTCAGTAGGTACAGGATTGATAGGTGAAAACGTTTTGGTGTAAATGAGGACATTGGCAGCAGAGTTTTAGATGACCTCAGATTTACGGAAGATGGAAGTTGGGAGGCCAGCAGCAATGTATTGGAATAGTGAAGTCGACAGACAACAAAGGCATGGATGAGGGTTTGAAGAGCAGATGAGCTGAGTTGGAGTGAAATCAATTCATATTACTTGGATGGAACTAGGTGACCTTACTGATGTCATGTTTATCGAAGCTCATTTCAGTGTTCAATGAGACATCAAAATTGCAAACAGTATGGTTTAACCTCAGAAGGTTGGCAAGGGAGGAAAAAAGCCCATGGTTAGGTGAGTTTGAGGCTTTTGGAGTGACAAGACGTTGTGTCTTTCTGATCTTTAGGTGATGGAAACACTGCTCTTCCCATTCTGGTATTACTAACATCCCAATGATTAACATATCCATCTGAAATGTCTCTGTTCCCATTTAAATTGACGTGCTTCATAATTTATTTTAATACTGATACTAAAATTGAACAAACGGGTGGGATTTTCGAGTTCCCAACCACGTGTTTCTCGGCGGCGCGCTGTACGCTAGTGGTGGGATTCTATCTTCCTGCCGCTTGTCAATGGAATTCCCCATCAAAGCCACCCCAAGCTGCTGGGAAACCCATGGTGGGGGTGCGCTGCTGGCATGTAAAGTGAATTACAACGATGGCAAAATTTTGGCCAACATCTCTTACGAATGTTTTAAATGTTTGTGCGTTGATATTACATTTCATAATTCTAGGGCCCCGTTTTAAAAAAAAGTTGTGATATGATTGATTTTGTGGTGTAATTATGCTGTCACCTATGCATTGTCAGAAGTCAGCTGGTTCCATTCAGATTTGGAGGATGATGGCTCATCCTCGTTAGACTTTATGTAGTATAGAGTAGAACCAGAGTATAATTCCAGCATTGTATATATTTATGAAAGTTCTCAGCCAAGCTGCCCAATTTCTGGGCACTTGATAAACAGAAGCAAACTCATGTATAGTGTTTTGAGGAAATGGTTGCTTTCATCTGCATCACAAAACTTAATAACTTTATTGAGAGGACAACCCTGTGAACACATCTAAGCATGTATGCATAAAGTTACCTTATGGTGACTGCTGTGTGTACAACGAGGACATTTCTGGCTGTGAATTGCACTCTCTAGCTACAGGTTTTACAGCATAACTGCAGTGTGAGGATTCAATAGGATCCTCTTTTATCAGATATCCAATAGGGACATTGTGATAGCCATTGTTCTGTTCCAAAAAAAAGTCTTCTGACCCAAATACAAGAAGATTACATATTGTTGCTTATTCAAATAGTTTTGCATGTTAAAACTTAACATGCAGATTTTAAAAATAAAGATGAAAGAACTGATGTAGGCATATTTCATGAGCATTTCTATCCATAACGGGAAGGTGTTTCTATCCACAATGGTAGCACAGTGGGTAGCACTGTTGCTTCACAGCTCCAGGTCCCAGGTTCGATTCCCCGCTTGGGTCACTGTCTGTATGGAGTCTGCATGTTCTCCCCGTGTCTGCATGGGTTTCCACCGGGTGCTCCAGTTTCCTCGCACAAGTCCCGAAAGACATGCAGTTAGGTAATTTGGATATTCTGAATTCTCCCTCTGTGTACCCGAACAGGCGTCGGAATTTGGCAACTAGGGGCTTCTCACATTTGCAGTGTTAATACATTTGCAGTGTTAATACATAGATACATAGAAGATAGGAGCAGGAGGAGGCCTTTTGGCCCTTCGAGCATGCTCCGCCGTTCATTACGATCAGGGCTGATCATCCAACTCAATAGCCTAATCCTGCTTTCTCCTATTCTCCCTTTGATCCCATTCTCCCAAGTGCTATTTCCAGACTCCTCGTGAATATATTCAAAGTTTTAGCATCAACTACTTTCTGTGGTAATGAATTCCATAGACTCACCACTCTTTGCGTGAAGAAATGTCTCCTTATCTCTGTCCGAAATGGTTTACCCTGGATCCTCAGACTGTGACCCCTGGTTCTGGACAGAGCCACCATTGGTAACATCTGCATCCACCCTGTCTAGTCCTGTTAGAATTATATAAGTCTCTATGAGATCCCCCCATATTCTTCTGAACTCCAGCGAGAACAATCCCAACCTAGTCAATCTCTCCTCATATGACAGTCCCGCCATCCCTGGAATCAGTCTGGTAAACCTTTGCTGCACTCCCTCAAGAACAAGAACATCCTTCCTCAGAGTAGGAGACCAAAACTGCACATAATACTCCAAGCGTGGTCTCACCAAGGCCCTGTACAATTGCAGCAACACATCACCGCTTCTGTACTCGAAACCTCTTGCAATGAAGGCCAACATACCGTTAGCCTTCTTTACCGCCTGTCGCACCTGCATGCTTACCTTCAGCAAATGGTGCACAAGGACACCCAGGTCCCGCTGCACACTCCCCTCTCCCAATTTACAACCATTCAGATAGTAATTTGCCTTCCTGTTTTTGCTTCCAAAGTCAATAACCTCACACTTATCCAAATTATACTGCATCTGCCATTCATTTGCCCACTCACCCAACCTGTTCAGATCTTGCTGTAGGACCCCTGCATCCTCGTCACAATTCACCCTCCCACCTAATTTGGTATCAACTGCAAGCTTTGAGATGTTACATTTTATACCCTCATCCAAATCATTAATATATATTGTGAATAGCTGGGGTCCCAGCATCGATCCCTGTGGTACCCTATTAGTTACTGCCTGCCAATTTGAAAAGGACACATTAATCCCTACTCTTTGTTTCCACTCTGCCAACCAGTCTTCTATTCACCTCAATACATTTCCCCCAATCCCATGCGTTTTAATTAACCTCCCTTTTGAATATCGGGATGACATGAGCTACCTTCCAATCTGCAGGACAGTTCTAGAGTCTGTAGAATTCTGGAAGATGACCATCAGTGCACCCACTATTTCTAGAGCCACCTACTTAAGCACTCTGGGATGCAGATTCTCAGGCCCTGGGGATTTATCCGCCTTCAATCCCATCAGTTTTCCCAGCACCATTTCTCTACTAATGTTGTCTCCCTCAGTTCTTCCCTCTCACTAAACCTTTCATTCTCCAACATTTCTGGGACCTGATTTGTGTCCTCATTTGTGAAGACAAAACCAAAATACTGTTGCTCAGCCATTTCTTTGTCCCTTATTATGCATTCCCCTGTTTCTGTCTGTAGGGGACCTACATTTCTCTTTACCAATCTCTTTCTCTTCGCATATCTGTAGAAACTCTTAGCGTCAGTCTTTATGTCTTTATGTTCCCTGCAAGCTTCCTTTTGTACTGTACTTTCCCCTTCTCAATCAATCCCTTCATCCTTCTTTGCTGAATTCTAAACTGCTCCCAATCCTGAGACCTATTGGGCGCGATTCTCCGCCCCCCACGACGGGTCGGAGAATAGCGGGAGGGCCTTCCCGACATTTTTCCCGACCTCCCAATCCCCCCCCCACCCCACGGCCGCCCCACGACACGAATCGCTGCTCGCTGTTTTTTTACGGCGAGCAGCGATTCCTCCCTATCCGATGGGCCGATTTCCCAGTCCTTTACGGCCGTTTTCACGAATTTAAACACATCTGCTATCACAGTTCGTGAAAACGGCCGCAAAGTGCCGTTCTGCACAACCATGCCACCGATTGGCACGGCCGTGCCAAGGGTGGCATGGGCCCGCGCACTCTTTGTCCCTCCGCTGCCCCGCAGGATCAGTCCACGGGGCGGCTGAGGGGCATGACGGTCCGCGCATGCGCGGGTTTGACGCATATGCGCGATGACGTCATCCGCGCATGCGCGGGTTGGAGACATCCAACCCGCGCATGTGCGGCTGAAGTCATCGTGCGCGCAGCCGCCGTGAGTCTTGGTGGCCGGGCTTAGCGAACGTTCGCCAAGCCCGCGCTGCCGTTCTTCCCGGGGCCGCGATGCTAGCCCCGACCGGGGGGGTGATTTGGGTCCCGGGAGGGGGCGCGGATGCTGCCGTGAAACACGGCCGGTTTCACGGCAGCCTTTACGACTCTCCGCATTTGTGGAGAATCGCGCCCATTATTTTTCTTGGCCAATCTCTATGCTTCTTCCTTGTATCGGATACTATTTCTAATTTCCTTTGTAAACCATGGATTGGCCCTCTTACCCCCTTTGCTTTGGTGCCAGACAGGAATGAACTGTTGCTGTAGTTCCTCCATGCATTCCTTGAATGTTTGCCATTGTCTGTCCACTGTCATCCCTTTAAGTAATCTCCCCAATCTATCAAGGCCAACTCATGCCTCATATCCTCATAGTTCCCTTTATTAAGATTCAGCACCCTAGTCTCCAAATCAACTACTTCACTCTCCATCTTGATAAAAAAATCTATCATGTTATGGTTGCTCATCCCCAAGGGGTCTTGTACAGCCAGATTGGCAATGATTCCCTTCTCATTACACAGTACCCAGTCTAGGATGACCTGCTCTCTAGTTGGTTCCTCCACATATCGGTCAAGAAAACCATCCCGTATACACTCCAGGAATTCCTCCTCTACAGCGTGGTGGCTATGCCCAATCTATGTGAAGATTAAAATCACCCATGATTACCAATATTCCCTTGTTACATGCATCTCTAATTTCTTGTTTAATGTCATTCCCAACCTCACCACTGTAGTTTGGGGGTCTATATATGACACCCACTAAAGTTTTTTGTCCCTTGGTATTTTTCAATTCTACCAGTACAGATTCCACATTTTCAGAGCCAATATCCTTTCTCACTACTGTAATGTAAGCCTACTTGTGACATTAAAGATTATTATTTGTGTAGTGATTTACCAATATACTGAGCTGGCAGTTAAGGCTTCCCAGCAACAATCAGAAAATTGGCACCAGAAAAAAAAAGTACAAATCTGAGAACTCTGATATGGAAGTAAAAATTGCTGGAAATAGGTTCCCTGAGTATTTGGAAATACAAAATGCAGGTGAATGTCTAAGATATAGAGGTTTGTTAAAATGGGAAACTGGGAGATAAGCAAGATCTTCAGCCCTGTAAAGGAGTTCCTTTATACCCCAGTTTTCGGTCCTGACAAAGCATGTATCTTCATACATGACCTAATATTTCTCTTCACAGATGCTAAAGAATCAGCTGTGTACTTCAGCATTCACTTTTACTCCTGTTTAAATGTTTAATTGTGCATGAGACTTTTTACCCCTGCTCAATTCTTTCTTACCATATCTATCAATGGCTGAGAAGATTCTGGACTACCTCCTTCTAGAATACAGCCAAATCTTCATAGAAACAGCTTGTGAGTGATAACTCGAGAAGCCTGGATTGACTGGATAAATTTTATTTCCCTGCTCAGTGAAGGTACTTGGCCACCACTCTGTCGCAGTATTTCTGAGATCAGGAAGTGAATTAGAAGCATATCTTGTTCCTTTATCATTCCAGGCCAAAACCCTGGAACTTCCTCACTAACGACAATGTGGTTCACCATATGGACTGCCGCAGTTCAAAAAGGTGACTCACCAGCAAATTCTCAAGGACCTGGCAGCAAGTAGTTGCACTGCTGCCTCACAGTGCCAAGGATCCAGATTCAATTCCAGACTTGGGTGACTCTTATGGAGTTTGCCTGTTCTCCCCATGTCTGCATGTTTCCACCGGGAGCTCCTATTTCCTCCAATAGTCCAATGATGTGCAGGTTAGGTGGATTGGTCATGCTAAATTTCCCCTTAGGGTCCAATGATGTGCAGGTTATCTGGGGTTGCAGGGTTACAGGGACAGGATGTGGGGTGAGCCTAGGTAGGGTGCTTTTTCAGAGGGTCGGTACAGACACGATAGGCGGAATGGCCTCCTTCTGCACTGTAGAGATTCTGCGGTTCTATGGCATTTAGGATGGACAATAAATGCTGGCATTGTCAGTGATGTCCACACCCCATTAATGAATTTCTAAAAAGAAACTCCGAATAGATGAATTGTGGCCACACATTTATGTTCAATTTCTCCAATAGTGCAATGATTTGATCTTCCTTTGTCACCTGACACTTCTACAGTATTTTAAACCGGGCATGTCCACAAGGTGAAACCGGGCATGTCCACATGGTGATTTCCAAAGTTGTTACCTAATTAAAATTAATGTTCTCTTGAATGCTGCAATGAATAAAATGAACGGACAAAACATTCAAAAATTATATGCCACTGTGGTTGTGAACTTCATGTAACATATGTTGCTCTTGCAAAGTAAAGAAATTATTTCATAATCGTAAAATTTAAAAAATCCCATTGACAACATGCAAGGAGAAATAGTTACTGCACTATATTATATTAGTCATTGGAAATTTTGATTTGCTGCTTTCATATGTTTGTCTAGTGTTACATTAAACCAGTGTTTCATGGTTTACATCTTCAACATATATTGATTATATATCCAGAAACCAAAAATTCATCACTAACGGAGGACAGCTTTCTAAAACTAGCTATACCTATTGAGACCAGGGTAGTGGGATACAACCATAATTTAAACTTGAATTATATGTCAAAAATGGGTGGGAATCTTTTTTTCCAATAATTGAAACCTGCTCCATTGCCTCCTATATTTCAGAACTCCAAAGACAGAAAATAGCCGCTGGCATTTATCTCAATTACTCACTCATTGTCTTTTTTATAGAAATGTGATAACTGCACAAAGAGCTACTTGATATTTTGTTTCCCCATTGCACCAATGAAAACATTATGAATGAGTACAAAAAAGCAATTATTTACACGGAGTCAGAAAACTGTTTAAGTTTCTGTTTCTAACAATCGAAATATGCTCAAAGGTTCATGCTGACTATACAGTACAAAACAGGAACATTTTTTGTGATATGCCTGTAAATGTTGGCTTGCACAATGAATGTTCCCTCTTTGCACAAAACTAGAAGTACATAAGAGCCGTACTATGTAGCAACTATCTGCAAAGAGACTAGACATTGTCACCATTATATAAATTCAACAGAACTGCCATTGTGTTCGAACAACACTGCTTGCAATAAAGCTACTACTATTCGTCCTGTCATCAATATCATTTAATGTCCAATTTCCCTCCAAACTAGACTAAATGATGGATTTTCCAGTTTCCTCTTGATTTGTATAAATTGCATTAACTGTAGTAAAGTTAATTTACAACAGATTTAAACTTATGAACAATACTCATGAAGCTTGTACCAGTATATTACGGCAATTTCAGCTGCACTAGCCCAAGAGGCTTGTGGCGAGAGATAAAGTTTAACTGAATTGCACAATTAGCCTCACGCAAATTCATACAAGCTATTAGAGATTTGACTTGTCAGCACTGCCTGGCATAGAATTTCAGATAGTTCCATGTTAAATGGAAGATGTTAAACCCAAAACCAGCTTTGGACATAGCCATGCTCCTATGTGTGATTTAAGTTACCCTGCCATTAGGTACTTTTGCTATGTTTCATTCCTTCTAAAAGGAAGGACCAATCCTACCCTGACCCAATCTTATCTTTGTGCAGAGAAAGCTTTCTCTTGGACAAAAAGATCAAGCTTTTTAGTTTAGCATCTGGTTACATCCTAACAATGAAGTGCATTGTGGCAATAGGAGACCAGTCGAATAAGCATTTTTACCTACGATAAAGTATCGGTTGAAAACTTGCAGAAAACATATGCCACGAGATGGGAAAGGAAAAGTGTTCTCCATAAAGAAAGGCAGCGTAGTTTAACTGTTTAGTGTTCCTCTACTTGTAAAACCCTGTTGTTTTCTAGAATCAAACCTATAAAGTTTGACAACTTAAATGATGTACATTTATTTCACTTTATGGAAACACTTCAATTGAGAAACCCAAAATTTAATTCTTACATTTCTTTCATTCATATTACGATAACTCATTAAAATGTTAAATATTTAACCCAGATCTTTTATTTCCCCACATGGCGAGCCTGTCATTTAAGATGGGCTATTTATTGGAGATGTTGAACAGATGCAAAGCATTTCCCTACAGAAGGGAGGAGGGGAATGTTAGCAGGCAAGCCAGGGTATGCCGTTCAAAAGTAGAACAGCCCGAGTATAGGAACGAGTAACCTGTCTGCCCTCTTAGCCTGGAATTGGCATGTGTACACATGAACATAAAAAGGGAGCTATTGAAACCAATTTTTTAAAAAATGATGAATACCTCCAATTTTCCTCTGGTTTTAAAAGATATTGCAAATCCATAGCATATCTGTGAATTTTGATGAACTGTAGACTCAAGCCAATGGTGCTACTTATACAACCATTTGTGCAGGAAGTGCCTTCAAGTTCAGCAGCTTGAACTCTGGATTTCAGAGCTTGAGCAGCAGCTGGCATTACAGATATGCATCCATGAAGTTGAGCACTTCATGGATAGCATATTTATAGATGTGGTCACCCCACAGCTTAAAGGAATTCAGGGAGAAAGGCAATGGGATTGCAGAACTCTGCACAATGCAGATCTTTCATAGAGCTGTGCTAACTGTCTGGCAAATGCCGATGAAATTTCTAAAATCTAAGAAATGTCACTTGCCATTCTTCTTCCCTTCATCTCCCCCTCCCACAGCACTGTGTGCAATATGAGCTAACTGATAAGAAAGGACCCAGGCAATATTAACTTGTAAACCAAACCAAGTGGAAAAGACTGCACAGGACCCTGGGTGCTTATGTGCACAAGTCATTACAGGTGGGAGGACAGATGGCGAGAGCAGTTAATATAGTATATAGTATTCTGGACTTTATTAATAGAGGAATAGAGTATAAGTGCAAGGAGGTTATGCTGAACTTATACAAGACACTAGTTAGACCTCAGCTGGAATAATATCCTTATTAGCTAATAATCTTTATTAGTGTCACAAGTAGGCTTACATTAACACTGCAATGAAGTTACTGTGAAAAGCCCCCAGTCGCCACACTGCCTATTCGGGTAGACAGGGAGAATTCAGAATGTCCTATTCACCCAACAAGCACATCTTTAGGGAGAAAGCCGGAGCACCCGGGGGAAATGCACGCAGGCAAGGGGGAACATGCAGACTCCGCACAGGCAGTGATCCAAGCTAGGAGTCAAACCTGGGTCCCTGGTGCTGTGAAGCAACAGTGCTAACCACTGTGCTACCATGCACATTGTGTACAGTTCTGGGCTCCACACTATAGGATAGATATGAATGCATTGGAGAGGATGCAGAAAAGGTTTACAAGACTGGTTCCAGGGATGAGAAACTTCAGTTGTGAGAATAGATTGGGGAGGTTGGGACAGTTCTCCTTGGAGAGAAGACAGCTAGAAGGAGATTTAATAGAGATATTCAAACCAGGGGGCTGGACTGAGTGGATCAGGAAAAACTGTTCTCACTCGTAAAAGGATCAAGAACAAGAGGGCACAGATTTAAAGTGATTTGCAAAAGAAGCAAATGTGATGTGAGAAAAAACTTTTTCACACAGTAAGTGACTCGGGTCTGGAATGTACTGCCTAGATGTGTGGTGGAGGCAGGTTCAATTGAGCCATTCAAGGGAGCATTAGATGATTATTTGAGTAGAAACAATGAACAAGGGTTTGGGGAATAGGCGAGAGAATGACGCAAAGTCGTAATGCTCATTTAGAGAGCTGGTGCAGATATGATGGGCCAAATGGCCCCCTCCTGCACCGTAGTGGTTCCATGATTGTATTTGCAATTACTATGTAACCAACAAAGCAGCATGTACTTCACTGCATGACAACTTCAAGAAAAATGCGAGGAACAACCTCTTAATGGGATCTCTTTCGACCTGAAAAAACCTTTGACTCTGGCTTTCCTCAGATATTTGTCACCATCTACTCCACAATGTTATGTAAGCCATGATACTCACAAACAAAACCATTGCAGACTCCATCATGGGTGGAATTTTATGGCCCCCTCCTGTCTTTTCCAGTCCCACCAAAGTCAATGAACGTTTGAATGGCTTGCCGCATTTTACAGCCCTGCCGTCACTGCAACAGGTCCATAAAATGCTGCCCCCAGCGAAGACTGAGGTCAAATTAAGCTTTGTTTTTGCAATAACCATCTTTCCCATTTTTGTTGCTGTAATGCTGAAACTCACCGACAGCAAATTACCCACAGGCATGGAAATAAACTATAGAACAGACAGGGAACAGTTCAACCTAGATCTCAAAACTAACATTACTCCAACCTGAGTCATTGAGCTTCAACTTGCAGAACTGCTTATGAACTGAGCTCCATGTCATTGTTGACTACTTCTCCAAACACCTCCCCTTCTCCATTGATTATGATCAATAGTGAGAGACAATGTGGACCATTTTTCATAACTTCAGAGCATGCATTTGATGAAGGCAGATACAGATGATGACATTCATCAGTGCCTCCAATGTGCCAGCTCAGCCTTCAGCAGACTGAGAAAAAGAGTATTTGAGGATCTGCATCTCAAAACTAAGATCATAGTTTACTAGGCAGCAATAATGCCCAGTTCCTATATGCTTGGGAGACTTGAGCAACCTACAGGAGGTATTGGAGAAATACCATCAGCAATGCCTTAATAAGATCCTCCAAATCCAGTGGCAAAAGATGCAATCCAACAACGCTACCCTCGCCTAAGCATCGCCCAAAACCAGTTTTAGCTTGGCAGGCCACGGTGTTTGCTTTATACCAATATGATATATATCATTGAAAAGCATCTAGAAGTGCTTCAGAAAGGTGAATTAGGTGAATAGTTATGGAGCCACGGCAACAGTCTATTTCTTATTCTTTCACGGATGTGGTTGCCTTATACCGATCTCCCAAAACAGTTGTTCTATTGGGAATTCAATCATGGCAGGAGACTCCCAGTAGGAGAGCCTCAAAGCATTCTTGAAGAGATCAAACATATGCCCAGACTCCTGGGACTCCCTAACTGGTGACCAACCAAATGGAGTAGGTTTATTTGGGAAACATCTAAACACATCATTAGGTGCATGTAGAGGTGAGGTTGAGGCATCGAAAAGAGCACACAAGCCTCCACACACCTCATCTGCCCCACCCTTCAAGCACCACCTGCTTTGCATGTGACAGTCTGTTGATCACATATTGGACCTATCAGCTATCTCGGAACCCAGTGAACTGGAGTGAATGCAAGTCATCCACAATCCTAAGGGATGCCCTAAGAAGAGAATAGGATTTACTCTTATTTAATATTGGAACATATCTTGAGAAAGCATACTCCTTTTTCAGTTCAAAAATAAAATTGGTAGATCAAGTTTTATTGCAATAATAATGTTATCATGTATACTCATGCCTATACTATTTTAACGTTACAATCATTTAGAGCTCATAAGCCTTTGCAATTTACAGTGTTTTGGAATTAAAGATTTCTGCTAGGGACAAAACAGTTAAAACAAATTTTCCTATCACTGAAACAATTTTGCATCATTGACGGTAAGCTCATACTTTGTCATTATGAATCCGGTTTTTCGTGCTACAATAACAGAACACTTGATGGAAATGGAAAGAAGGTACATCTATCACTTTGTCATAGCATGGGATAGATACAAATAAAACATTTAAATATTATTAAACATCGCTCCTGAATTCTGTAAAAATCCACATATTGAAGTCCTATTACACAACAGGCAAAGTGATACATCCACCTAAAGAGTTTTTGTCCTATATAACTGTGTTCTGCTGATTGCCCTCTTTACTTATACCCGAGTCATCTTAATTCAAAAGACCTTGAAAACCTTCCATGAATCAGGAGCTCCATTGAGCATTTCCTGATGACTGCATTTTGCTCACATGGTCAATTCACCCACTCATGCTCTTTCTGTTTCTGCTTTAGTTGTGTCAGCATCACGGGTTACACCAATATTTATAAACCCAGCTCTGACCTGCTGAGGTGGTAGTCCTGATAATGAAAACGTATAAATGGAAATAATCTAAAGGTGGGTGTTGAAGATTTCAAGTGATGGGGCTTTGACTATTTTCTTTGGCAGTTTGTTTCATTGGCTTTGAAAGAACTAATGCAAGAAGTATTGACAAAATGGTAGATTTATGATCACAGATATGATTCATTCGCTTTTCCAATATTATCGTCCTTGAGTGTGCCTGAAGGTGCTGACTCATAGTGATGCCGTGGAATCATGGTGATTCTACGGATTCTACGGTTGCATGGAAATATCTTCCAGCTGTCCCTAAAAACTATTCTTTGTGTAAAGGTCTAAAGAATGAATATTGTTGGGCTATTCAGATTTGGATGGAGTAAGAATGGATCTGGGCCAAATAAAATGGAATCAAATGTTGATGGGAAAATGGTAGCTGAACAATGGGCTACCTTTAAAGAAGTGACAGCTCAGACACAGTAAAGGTATGTTTCCTCAAAGGGGAAAGAGGAGAAACAAATCCAGAGATCCTTGGATGAAAAAAGAGATAGAGATGATGGTGAAAAATAAATAATGTGCCTATGACAGACATCAGATGGATAATCCAATGGAGAACCAAGCTTATTATAGAAGGTCAGTGGGGGAAATAAAAGAGAAATCAAGAGAAGCAAAGACAGAGTATGAAAAGTGACTGATAGATAATGTAAAAGTAGGTGTAGGGCTGATTAGGGACCAAAAGGGGGATTTGCACATGAAGACAGAGGGAATAGTGAGCTATTAAACTAATACATTGCATCTGTCTTGATCAAGGAAGAAGATGCACTCATGCCATGGTGAAAGAGGAGGTAATTAATACATCTGAATAAGTTAAAATTGATTGAGAAGGAGGTATTAGATAGGCTGTATACACTTAAAGTTGATAATGCACCAGGACTGAGTGAGAAACATCCAAGGGTAATAAAGTAAGTGAGAGTGAAAATTGTGAACGCACTAGCCATAGTTTTCCAGTCTTCCGTAAACTTAGTGTGATGCCAGAGGACTGAAAAATGCAAATATTGCAACCTTGTCCAAAAAATAATGAAAAGATAAACACTGAAACTACAGGTTAGACAGTTTCATTTCAGTGGTGGAGTAACTTCCGGAAACAGTAACTGGGGACAAAATTAATAGTAACATGGACAAATGCGGATTAATTATGGAAAGCCATGTGTTAAGGGAAAATCGTATTTAACAAAATTCCTTGAGCTTTTTGATGAGCTATCGGAAAGAGGTGATGAGGGTAATGTTGTTGATGTGGTGTACATGGATTTGCAAAAGGCATTTGATATAGTGCTGCACAACAGACCTGTGAGGAAAACTGTGGTTCAGAAATAAGAGGAACAGTAGCAACATGGATGTGAAATTAGCTGGATGACAGGAAAAAAGAGTAATAGTGCATGGATGATTTGCAGACTGGAGGAAGATTTGCAGTGACGTTTTCCAGGGCTCAGTTTTGGGGCCCTTGCTCTTCCTGATATATATTAATGTCCTACATCCAGATGTACAGGCCATAATTTCAAAATTTACAAATGTTACAAAACTTAGGAAGTATTGTAAACTGTGAAGGGATAATGTAGAACTTCAAAAGGACATGGACAAGTTGGTGGAATGAGTAGACAAATGGCAGAAGTTCAATGCAGAGAAATGTGGTATGATTTACTTTAAGAAGTCTCACAACACCAGGTTAAACTCCAACAGGTTTATTTGAAATCACAAGCTTATGGAGCACTGGTCAGGTGACCCCTGATGAAGGAGCAGTGCTCTGAAATCATATGATTTTAAATAAATCTGCTGGACTTTAACCCAGTGTTGTGAGATTTCTTACTGTGCCCACCCCAGTCCAGCGCCAGCATCCTCACATTATGATTTATTTTGGTCGGACGAACATGGAGCGACAATACAAAATAAAAAATA
Organism: Scyliorhinus canicula; assembly: GCF_902713615.1. Lineage (NCBI taxonomy): Eukaryota > Metazoa > Chordata > Chondrichthyes > Carcharhiniformes > Scyliorhinidae > Scyliorhinus > Scyliorhinus canicula. The sequence continues at coordinate 139,312,448 of NC_052153.1, read as the reverse complement.
CAGTTCTAAAAGGAAACAGGAACAGAGGATGTATATATGGATAAGACATTGAAGGTGGCAGGATAGGTTGAGAGAGTGACTAATAAAGCATTTGGTATCACAGGCTTTATTAATAGGGACACTGAATACAAGAGAAAGTAGGTTATATTAAACTTATATAAGATACTAGTTCGGCTTCAGTTGGAGTATTGCATCCAGTTCTGGGTGCTGCACATTAGGAAATATGTGAAGTCATTAGAGAGAGTGCGGAAATGATGAGGAAATTAGATTATGTAGGTACATTGGAGAATTAGGGAATGTTTTCCTCAGAGAAGGCTGAGAGGAGATTTAATGGAGGTATTCAAAATCATGAGGGGCCAGGATGGAATAGATACAAGGAGAAACGATTCCCACTCATGAAAGTATGAATAATGTGAGGGCACAGATTTAATGAAATGAAAATCGCTTATTGTCACGAGTAGGCTTCAATGAAGTTACTGTGAAAAGCCCCTAGTCGCCACATTCCGCCGCCTGTCCGGGGAGGTTGGTATGGGAATCGAACCGTGCTGCTGGCCTGCTTGGTCTGCTTTAAAAGCCAGCGATTTAGCTCAGTGAGCTAAACCAGCCCCTGGTTAATGTTTGGAATTTACTGACAGTGTGGTGCAGGCAAGTTCAACTGAAGAAATCAAAAGGGAATTAGATTATTGATTTAAAAGGAAGACTGTGCAGGGTTACAGGGAGAAAGTAGGGGAATGGCACTGGATGAATTGCTCATTTGGTATTGTAGGCTTTATTAAGTGCAGGTGCAGGAAAAAATGGGCAGAAGGGCCACCTTCTGTCTTGTGAGAATCCTGTGATTCTGTGAAGTGCTTGTTGATTTTTTTCCTTGACTTTTGTTTCTGCAACCTTAACCACCAATGATGTTAAACTGACCAGTTTGTAGTTAATAGGAATAGCCTGACAGCTTTACTTGAATTTGCCACTCTTCAATCCTCTCACACCTCCCCCATATCGAGGGAATATTGAAATATTATGGAAGCCCTTCCACTATCTCCACCATATGTCCTTAAGCATGCATTCTTTAAAATAAAAGCCATCCAGATCAGATAATTTGTACACTCTACGCATTGCCAGCCTTTCTGGTACATCCTATCAATTTTCAGCCCATTCATTCCCTCTTTTACTGATTTTTTATCAGCTTCCTCTTCCTGTGTAAACACCAGTGCTAAGTACTCATTATGCATTCTTGTCTTGCACCTCAACGCAAATGTTACCCACCTTGTCCCTAATAGGCCCCATCCTGCCTCTGAAGTCTTTTAAAGGGTCATTGACATAAAATGCGAACTCTGTTTCTCTCCACATATGCTGCAGAATCTACGGAGCATTTGCAATTTTTATTCCCCTTTGCCCTTCCATATAATTTCTGAACATTTTATATCTTGAATATTAAGTGCTCAGTCCTCCATCTTAAGCAACATTTCTGTTATTGCTATCGCATCATACTTATTTAGGGCCTGTTGTGCTTGTAACTCACCAACCTTATTCACCACTATTCGTGCGTTTACATTCATGCATTCTAAACCTGCCTTTGCATTCCTCATATGTCAACATTTGTAATGAAAGTGCTTACATGCACATTTCCCCATAGCTTGTTGTTAAATCAGCTAAATTGTCTAAAGTTTTTTTTGTATAAAACATCTTCTACCTTTTTTTGTCTGCAACAGAAATTTCTAATTCTAAAATAGATTTTTAAACAAAATGTAATAAATGCTTTCAAAGTAATCTTCTGCATTTTGAGATTTCTGTCTTTCTTAAAGTTTTAAATTTGATGTCTTAGCCTATCACAAAAGCATGGCCACTCTTACTATTGTTTTTGAATCCTGCATGCACTCACATGCTCTGGAATTCAGACCCGAAGGACCCAATTCTCCCGTTTGCAGACAAAGTGCTCCCGCCAGCAAGAAAACTGGAGTGATTCCCGCTGGTGCTAGGAATGACGTTGACATGCCATTCCACGGCACTTTGAATTTTATTTGAGCAGGATGAGCTTTTCGTGCTATTCAATGGCACATAGTAAAATTTTTAAAGGGTCAGGGTTTTCGCTGGACCTGAAAGGTGCTTGGCCTAATCTCTCTGACAGGTCACTCCTCAGAGAATAGGACCCTGTTTTTAAAGGGCACCCCGATCTCAGAATATTGTTGTAGCTGCCCTGGATCGCTGGCAAGCCTCTGGCAGTAGTCCCTCAGCCTCCCCCCTCTCAATCACAAGTTCAGAAGATATAGGAACAGAATCAGACCGATCGACCCATCGAGTCTGCTCCACCATTTTATCATGGCTGATATAGAATCATAGAATTTTACAGTGCAGAAGGAGGCCATTCAGCCCATCGAGTCTGCACCGGCCCTTGGAAAGAGCACCATACTTAAGCCCCACACCTCCACCCTATCCACTCTATCCTGTAACCCAGTAACCCCAGCTAATCTTTTTGGGCACTAAGGGCAATTTTGAATGGCCAATCTACCTAACCTGCACATCTTTGGACTGTGGGAGGAAACCGGAGCACCTGGAGGAAACCCACGCAGACATGGGGCGGACATGCAGACTCCGCACAGACAGTGACCCAAGCCGGGAATCGAACCTGGGACCCTGGAACTGTGAAGCAACTGTGCTAACCACTGTGCTGCCCTGTGCTACAGTGCTGCCTTCATCTGCTACCTACAATGTCACAGACCAAGAGCTGGATTGCGAAATCAGCCAGAGCATCTCCTGCCTAGAACACATAACCTAGGAGCAGGAGTAGGCAATTTAGCTCCCAAGCCTAAACACCTTCCATGTGATCATGGCAGATCCCATCCTGCCTGAACTCCACTGTCCTATCCATTCTCTATAACCCTTCAATTCATTGCGAATTAAAAATCTGTCTAACTCCTCCTTAAATTTACTCACTGTCCCTTCATCCTCCACACTCTGGGGTAGCGAATTCCACAGATTCACACTCCTTTGGGAGAATTTTTTTTTTCTCAAATCACTGGCGAGGCTCCCCCCCTCAGTTTTCACCATGCCTTCAGCCCTCCCGTTCAGTCCTCTCCCGCAGCACCTCCCCACCCCCCCACCCCCCCACCCCCCCACATCCCCAGTTTCCACGTCAGGCCCTGCCCCTTGGCAGTGCCAACTAGCACCTTGCACACCAAGACATGCAAAGGGTAAATATCCTCTCTGCTCTAGATTCCAGGTTGCCAAGGGGGTCCTTCATGGGTGGTGAGGTTCGCGGGGGCTCAGGCTGGGCTAAAAGGGCTCAGGTTGCTGTATTTTCTTGAATGGGGGTTGTTTGTCTGGTCTTCCCATCTGCAGCCTTTAAACCCTTTCAACTGTCTGTCAACATGTCGGTATTAAAGTTTTCTGAAAATAAAGTGAGTCTTCCCATTTGTAACCTGAAACCTTTAAACTGTCAATTAGAATGTCAAGTTCAAAGATCTGTGAGATGAAGGTAAATGTATGTGGTAGGCTATATTAGGGGTACCTAGGTGGGATGTACCTTATACTGTAGTACGAGTGGTAGAACCTGCCTGCTGGTTCCTCCCAGCAGGCGGAGCATAAGAGTCTGTGTTTCACCCACAGCAGTCATTCTGTACCGGAGCTGCTGGGGTAACTACTTGCTCATTAAAGCCTTCAATTGGACTACAATCTCACTTCAGTAGTGATTGATTGTGCATCAATGTATTCCTTTAATGTGGTTGAAAACTTTGAAGTGTTTTTTTCATTGTCTGTAATATTTTTCAAGCCTATGTGCATTCTTAGAAGCCTAAAAGTTCTGAACTGCATTGCTTACATTCAACTTCATGGCCCATTGGCTTTTTCAAAGCCTTTTGATTGACAGATCCAGGTAGTGTCACAGGAAGAATATTATTGTTTATTTATGTAGCTATACAGGGTTCCAATACCTCTGAGGACAGCTGTTTTTCAAACTGTAGTTTGTTAAAAATAGGCTGGCTTTGTTCTGAAGAGGTTCCTAGAAAGAGCATGTGGACACAACTGTAAGGAGGGAACTCACCACCTTGCCACTCTTCGGAGTGCAAGCCACCAGATCCCCTTTTCACAGGACTTGCACCAATCCACACCAGCGGAACTCCCAGCTTGGGGGCTGGAACATCCTCGGAGGCCGATGAATCGGGCACCCTGCCCGCTAATTACATTCAAATTAGGTACAATGAACTATTTGCACGTTCCCACCAGGTTTGGGCAAGAACCTCATGGGGGCCAGTAGGGTGGGCTGGAAGACCCGCGGTGCATTTGACACCTGGCATGAAACATGTTTTATTCCCGATGCCCGATTCTATAGTCATTGCAAAGCCCATCGCGAAAGATCCCCCCCTAAATCGTTCTAGCTTTCCTGGTACATTTTTTCCTTATAAACCATCCTTAAGGCATACCTATTTCACCAAACCTTTGATCACTTTTCCTTATGTATCCTCATTATATCTTCTTTAACTCAATATCCGTTTTTTATATTATTATGTCTTTATGTGAAAAGTGCTAAGTACTTGCAAATTGCTGTTTTTAGTGGATATTTTTTACCTCACAACTACTGGACAGAACTTCTACCATTCAGAGAATTAACATTTGTAGAAACTATCAGAATGCAATTTTGCCTCCATCCAGAAACAGAACATTTCTTTGCTTTTCCAAAAACCTTAGGAGGCAATTTTGATGTGGAGTGCATAAAAGGTGGTCAGTAGGTGAGCAATCTTAACGCCGGCTTGATGTAACTCATCTGAGCCTATTTTAATCATTGGCTCTTGTTTAATTGAAAGCAGCTGGCTGCCAGTGCCAAACGAGTGCTGACTGTCAATCAACAAGTTGCTCAAGTGTTGGAAAATCCAGTGGCCCAGCTGCGGAACTGCAGTAGCAGAAGGATGTTGAAGGGCCTGGTGCGACAGATTGACAGGGTGGTGGTGTGGGAGGTAAAACCATGATCCGGACGATTTTTGTGGTGGCCTTAGATGAGTAATCATCCAACTCCTGCTTCTGGTTTGATTGCTTATCACTTCGGGTTAATGAATAAGACTTGCGAAACACTGGCACCGTACATTTGAATTCACAAATGGCATCATATATATATATATCATAAGACACCTATTAGCACATAGTAATGAGGCTCAGGCAAACACCAGCGCAAGTGCCGACTTCTTGATCCATACAGAGAATGGTATCTGGAAGGCTTTTGGTGGGATGCGACAATGAGTCATTTTTGTGCTGAAAAGTGGGGCAGTACAGAAACCAAAATCATCATCTTGAACACAAACTGAAGATTGAATTCCGTAAGCTTTGTTTCAGGCAAGTGATGGCATTTACATTTCTTACCAAAAGCTGTACTTCTATTCTGAGCTGTTCAAACACAGTGCCCCTTATTAGACCAGATCTAGTTTCTTTGTTGGATATTAGGAAAAAAAAAACAAAAATTGTTCATGGAGTCTGGATTTTTGCTGTTTCCACTGCTGTCTGTTGTGGTTTAAAATTGAATTAAAAATTCTTTCTTTCTTGACCTATTTTTGAAGCTGAAATAATTTATTTTTACACAAAAAAATTGACAACTTTGTAAACAGTCAAAACTGGAACATGTTAAGAAATAATATTTGCTCTGTCAAGAGAGGTATATTTATTAAAGACTGCATAAGTCAGAAAGTTCACTAATAGAACAGTAAAGACTGATTAGCTGTTTGGTAGTAAAGAACTTGAGTATTGCTTAAAAATAAAGATGCGGGTAGCACGGTTGTGCAGTGGGTTAGCCCTGCAGCCTCACGGCTCCGAGGTCTCAGGTTCGATCCCGGCTCTGGGTCACTGTCCGTGTGGAGTTTGCACATTCACCCCATGTTTGCATGGGTTTCGCCTCCACAACCTGAAGATGTGCAAGGTAGGTGGATTGGCCACGCTAAATTGCCCCTTAATTGGAAAAACAAAATTAATTGGGTACTCTAAATTTTTTTTTAAATCCAAAAAAAAAGAAAGATGCTGCCAAATCTGACTGATCATCTTGTACTCTTCAGGGTAGGTCGCAAGAATACAAAGAGTAAAGGGAACAAAAATGTATACTGTTATTAACAACTATTTTATTTTATTATTTTATTTCACCACCTGCTTTGAATTTGAATAAAAGCTTGGCAGTTAACTGTTCCCTGGTGTATTCTCCATGGTTGTGCCTCTACAAATTAGAGCCCTGATGTATTTTATTTTTATTTTATTTTATTTCCATGTCCTTAATGATCTGTTTGAGCTGCTCACAGAAAAATACTTTTCACTGTACCTCGGTACATGTGACAGTAAACAAATCCAATCCAATCCAATCCAGCCCACTTGTCAACCAATCAACACTCTCTTCTCACATAGTATTTACTTCTGTTCTTGCAAACTGTCCTGATAAATGCAAGACAAAAAGCTTTGACAACGTATCTCTTTTATCAGCAGTACTAAGGAATGATTCTATTCCTTCACTCTTGGGTACATGCTCGGAATGCACATCAGAAAATGGCACTCACAGCCCCTGTTTTTGGTCCATGTGGTAGAATGTATTTCCAGAAATGTTTTAAGGCAGAACCATATAGACAGGAGCTGACTGATGACTGGAGTGAAAAAAAGGAACAGGGGCTGGAAGCTGGTTGGGAAAGGATGACAGATGGAACCCATGGGAAATATAGGGCTGAAGCCTGAATTGAGGCCTATTTTCTAAGCTCCACCACGGTAGCATTGTGGATAGCACAATCGCTTCACAGTTCCAGGGTCCCAGGTTCGATTCTGGCTTGGGTTACTGTCTGTGCGGAGTCTGCACATCCTCCCCGTGTGTGCGTGGGTTTCCTCCGGGTACTCCGGTTTCCTCCCACAGTCCAAAGATGTGCAGGTTAGGTGGATTGGCCATGATAAATTGCCCTTAGTGTCCAAAATTGCCCTTAGTGTTGAGTGGGGTTACTGGGATATGGGGATAGGGTGGAGGTGTTGACCTTGGTTAGGGTGCTCTTTCCAAGAGCCGGTGCTGACTCGATGTGCTGAATGGCCTCCTTCTGCACTGTAAATTCTATGATATCCTATCCCTTCAATGCCTAACAAGTATTGTCAGACATCAATAATTCTTCTGTACCGCTGGTCTCTAATCTCGCATCTTTTGAAATCCTCTCACCAGGCCTGCCAGACCAGAGGACACCTTTCTCAGATTCTTGTCCTTCACTCTCAAGTCCTGGAATCATCTTCTGGTACCTACCAACCCAAGACTGCTCCCCAGTCCTCTCTGATACCAGGACTGTTTCAATGCTCTTTTATACCATAACCAGTTGTCCTAAATTCCAGAATCACCTAACCTCCAGTACAGTGTTTCTGGAACTGCAAGATCACCTCTTCCAGTGCCAGATCCTGGGGCACCCAGTTCCTGCCACTATCCAACCTCGCACTGATAAATGACCCTAATCAACAAGAAACATTCTATTCAGCCAGATGGACTCAGGGTTAGCCACCTGATCTGTCCTGGGTCAGTTCCCTTGATGGTCACCCCCATCCTGCACCAGCCCTGGATGACTTCCCACATAGTCAACACAGGCCATCACTCATTCACATTGGCATGTGCCTTCCAATCATGAACGGTACAAAGAAAATGTGAGGAAACTTCGGTAAAGCCGTTAGGTCAAAATACAGCGAGATCTTGGAATGCATCATTGTAACTATATCTATTCATAACATACCCGTGGAAGAATCATCTAGCTATTGACCCATCTACATCCATGCTTTGATTCAGAGAATGCAGCAGAACCTAAAGGAATACGAATCGTCTGGTGATCCTGATATAGCAGACCATCTCATTGAATTGCTAAATGCCTTACCAAAGGAAATGACAACAGGGTTCAATTTAATCATTCCAGTTGGAAGTGCTGAAGTCTGATCTGTTGTTTGGAGCAGCCTAAAAATCATTTCCATGAAATCACCCATCAGTCACCCTGAACTCAGTTGCCAGTCATCTGCTCCATGTAGCAAGGACACCATTGGAAATTAAAATACAATGCATCATCGGTAAGAAACTGGAAAACAATGGCAGCAACATATAAAATGTAGCAGTCCTGGTCCCTTCAAGTTCACAGAAATGGAGAAAGCATTAAAGGTACTGAAATGTGGCAAAGCATGGGACATAACAGCATTGCACCAGAATTCCTGAAAAAAACTGCCCCCCCCCCCCCCCCCCCCATGCTAGTGCCTGCCTGATTCAGTTCTACACAAGAATCATCAACTCAAACTCACGCCTGAAGGTGAGGAATATGGCAAAAATCACTGGCATTCCAAAACCTGGAAGAGATCTTACATTGGTAGGTAAGGTAAAGTCGCCATAGTCCCAGGTGACCTTAGGCTGCTTTCCCCTTTGAGGGGGAGAGTTGACTGGTGGTGATTTAACCTGAGGACCACCACATCTTAGGTGAGGGGCAAATTGAGAAAGTGGGCCTCCATAAATAACTTCAGCCAGTACAGGAATTGAACCTACACTGCTGGCCTTATTCTGCATCACAAATCAGCTGTCTAGCCCAATGAGCTAAACCGATCACCCTTTACGTTGGCAGCTAGTTAGTGACTGCCTTCAATATTTTCTGTGTGCTTTACAGGGGTGGATTCTCCATTACCTGACACTGCAATCAGGATTCCCGATCAGGCGGAGAATTGAATATCCCCAAAAGACGTGTCTGGCTCTGGGCACCAAACCTATTGCTCCGATTTCCCCGCCAGTGGTGGCAGTGCTCTGTGGGAGCAGGAGAATGGAAATTGTGATTTGAATCTAATTCAATTTGTTTAACGGTTGTGAGCCCGATTCACCCCTGCAAGAAAGCTAATGGGCAGTTTAGGCAGTACAGTGAAAGATCGCTGCATCTTCACCTATCCTTCCCTAACACCTGTCGTTTCAGACAAAAGTGTTTTGAAGCAACAGCTGTGACAAGGATCAGAGGTTTCCTCGAAAGCCAAGTACACTTGGGCTTCAAAGCCCCTGACAGCTTTTGAAATGCAAAACTCTCACTCAATTTCACATGGCAGTATAGTGCACTAGCCAATAATTCTATTCCTCCAGAGCCAGTTGCTTGGTGGATTGCATATGGATCTTTCCCTTCACACTGGAAATGGAATGCACCTCAAGTACCCTACTTTGATGCTAAGCACAGTGTTTATGAACACTTTTGCTATGATTAACAAATCCTCACCACATCAAAAGCAGTTAAATGCTTTCTGCTGAGAAAAAGAGGTGAAAGCTCTTAACTCCTAGATATTTTGAAACATTGCGGCTAAGTTCACAGCAGGATACTTGAGATGCATTCAAGCATGAAGGGAAATGAAAACAAACAATCCCCCCAGGCATCTGGTTATCTGGAAGCTGTCAATTACAGCCTACTGAAAGCTATTTCCCTTTGAAATGAATAGAAGCCTTTCAGATTAATGATCTGAGGGGTTTAAAGCCTTGTGATGTGGTTTTAGATTTCCATGAAGTAACAGCTGCACAGCTGCTGCTTTCCAGACATCTGTCTGAGGCAGCAGTTTTGAGGAACAAGTGAGTGAAAAAGCACTGATTATTTTCACTATTTCAGCTGGGACTGCTCTTTAGCTACCAGGCCGGGCTGGGGAGTGGGGAGGGGGGGAGTGGGGATGGAGGGATTTATGGGGGTCTCTGTTGTGGGGGTTCTCTGTTATGGGGGTGTTCTGTGATATGGGTGGTTCTCTGATATGTGGGGGATCTCTGATGGGGAGGGTCTGATGAGGGGGTCTGAAGGGGAGGGCTTGGTGTGGGCAGGATTTGCATTGTAAGACGAGGGGGCATCCAATGGACTTTGGGGGCATCTACATTAAATACATACTTTCATACGAGGGTATGAACCTCATGCCACCGCCAGGGGAGACTAGAGCATCTCAAATAGCGTAAACCCTGTTTTTGTCCTCAACACAAGATTCTCTGCCGCATTGGATCTCCGCTACCAGCAACAGGCAATGCATAATCTCTCCCATTATTTCCTGTTATATGTGTGGTGAGGATCACAATGCTTCAATGGGCAAATTCAATGCCTGATGTATGTCAACTGGAACGGAAGGTACCAGTTCTAACCCCTTGTCTGTTCTGATTGGGCTCAGCTTAGTTCAAGGAAAAATTAGGCTGCTACAATTGACTTAAGTACTGCATAGCTCGAGATAGGAATTAAACAAAACATACATGTTTAATTTCATCATAGAATTTACAGTTCAGAAAGAGGCCATTCTGCCCATTGAATCTTCATCGGCTCTTGGAAAGAGCACCCTACTTAAGCCCATGCCTCCACCCGATCACCATAAACCAGTAAATCCACCTAACCTTTTGGACACTAAGGAGCAATTTAACATGTCCAATCCACCTAACCTGAACATCTTTGGATTGTGGGAGGAAGCCAGAACACCACGCAGTCACAGGGAAAAAGTGCAAACTCCACACAGTCACCCGAGGCCGGAATTAAACCTGGGTCCCTGGAGCTGTGAGGTAGCAGTGCTAACCATTGTGCCACCAAGCTACATGACTGATTTTAATGCATACAACATTACCAAATCTACCGCTGAACTTATTTATTCCCTAGTTTAAATGGACATCAGTCTCCCACAAGTGGATCCTGTCATTCATACTGAAGTACCATTGTATTCTCTGATATAAACTACAGTGACATTTGCTTCATATTTGAGAGAAAGGGCATATCCTGCTTATGGTGGATCATATTCAGCAAAAAACTCACAATAAAACTGAAATGCAAATATACTTCTCTTTCCTCAATTTATAAATGATCCACAATATGCTGACATCAAACAATGTGGCTCAACACAGGTAACAGAAACAAATACATTTTAAAATTGTAGCAAATAAACCAGAAATTCTGCTAGAGAGCCACAATCGATCATTCAAAGTCCAGGAAAAGAATTATCATTTGGTACTTCTGGTAGTGTAGCTCCTTTAAGGGGGCAGGATCCACAGACTGCATGACCAACTCAAGGCCAATCGCACAGGAGCCTGCGAAAATTGGCCATTTGGGTTTTTGTGCGGAGTCCTGGGAGTCGGACCCTGGGCAGTGTGTACCAGGAAGCTGAAGTGTAAAGACCTGGAGTGGGATTCTCCGACCCCCGCTGGGTCAGAAAATCCCCGGGGAACGGCTTGAATCCCGCCCCGCCGCTTCGACGCCGGCTGCCGCATTCTCCGGCGCCGGTTTTCAGAAGGGGGCAGGGATCACGCCACGCCAGTCTGGGACCGTTGGCAGCGGCCCGCCTGACAATTCCCTGGGCCCCGATGGGCCGAACGGCCATCGGTTTCTGGCCAGTCCCACCGGTGTGAAATGGACATGGTCCCACATGGTGGGATCTGGCTGGTACACCGGCTGTTACGATCCTCGGGGGGTCGGGGGGATCCGGGCCCCCACGGTGGCCTGGCCCGCGATCGGGGGCCAACGATCTGCGGGCGGGCCTGTGCCTTGGGGGACTCCTTCCTTCTGCACCAGCCTCTGTAGAGCTCCGCCATGACCGGTGCGGAGAAGACACCCCCTGCACATGCGCAAGAATACGCCGGCGGTTCTGCGCATGCGCGGAACCACGACAGCGGTTCTGCGCATGTGCTAACTCGTGACAGACCTTCAGCGCTGGTTGGCATGGCACCATCCCCTCCACCACAGGCTTCGCCCACGGAGGTGTGGAGGAATACGTAACTTCCAGTTGGCCCGATACCGGAGTGGTTTGCGCCGTTTTTTACGCTGGCGTCGGGCCATCGCGGGGATTTGGGAGAATCCCGTCCGTGATATCTCCTGTTCTGTGCATGTTACCTACCTGCCTTTGCCTTTCATCAGTCAACCCCCTTGGTTATTACTGGAACCTCCAGTGTATATCTTGAGCCACCACATTGGTGACAAGGTAAAAGTTTCTGGCAGCGACAGTCATCGTGAATTGAGGGGGGAAGGAAGGAACAGTTGAGAAAGTAGAGAAGCTCCAACAAGGATTGGAATCATTTAAACCATGAATGGAAATGGCTATCATTGGGAAACTAGTCCCATTTTAACAAGCAGTTGAGTCACGGAGTCAGTACATCGAACAGCTCTGATTCTTCTTTACCGTAAATGAGATCAGGCGAGGAAGCTGAAACTTCTGATAATCCAACGCCCTCGATCATCCTCCAACATTATAAATTTAACTAAGTAATGAGGGACCATCATGAGACTGTCTCAGCCTTCATGGCCAGGCTTCGCCAGCTTACCGAGCCCTGAGTTTGGGACAGCGCTCAGTGGCATATTGCGCGACCGGTTGGTTTGTGGGATCCATAACTTAATATCCAGAAGAAGATTTTGACAGAGATCAAAGTGACATTGGAAAAAGCAATCGAGTTAGCTCAGCTGACGGAGTACGCCAAAAAATGTGCCACTGAAATTCAAAGTGTGGCTGAAAGATAGGTTAACCAAATATGGGTTGCCGTGAGGTTTGTGGCAGGGTGAACAGGCACAGATCAGAGCCAGACATGGTCCATGTTACTGAACTATGGAAAGCATCCTATCTGGCTGCATCGCAGCCTGGTATGGCAACTGCTCAGCCCAAGACCGCAAAAACTTCAGAGAGTTGTGAACTCAGCCCAGTCCATCACACAAACCTACCTCCCATCCATTGAATCCATCTACACCTCCCACTGCCTGGGGAAAGCAGGCAGCATAATCAAAGACCTCTCCCACCCGGCTTTCTCACTCTTCCAACTTCTTCCATCGGGCAGGAGATACAAAAGTCGGAGAACACGCACGAACAGTTTCAAAAACTGCTTCTTCCCCACTGTTACCAGACTCCTAAACAACCCACCTATGGACTGACCTGATTAATAGTACACTCCTGTATGCTTCATCTGACGCCGGTGTCTATGTATTTACATTGTGGACCTTGTGTTGCCCTTTTATGTCTTTTCTTTTTATTTTATTTTCTTTTCATTACTAAATGATCTGTTTGAGCTGCTCACAGAAAGATACTTTTCACTGTACCTCAGTACACATGATAATAAACAAATCCAATCCAATCCAATCCAAATCCAACTGGACCCCAACGAGTGGGAGGGAAGTGGGGTGTCAAATCGAATTTGAGGTGGACTGTTATTGTTGGAAGTGGAACCATCCCCAGCAAACCTGCCGTGTTCGGTAATTCATGTGCCGTCATTACAACTGAAGTGGGCACATTCTAGCACATTGCTAATGTGGCAAAATGCGCCAATGCAAAAACAAAACAGCAGCAGCAATCCATAGTGCCACTGAGAAATTAGATAAGAGCTTTGAAGAAGAGTGTGTAATGTATCGTTTGAATGAATTCCAATTAAATAAGAGGGCACTGATTGAAATGGTCTTAATGGTAAATGGTAGACCCCTTAAAATGGAAGTCAACCCCAGGGCTTGGGTGACCCTTGTGGGTGAGCGGACCTTCCAATATCTGCATGCAGGAATATAGGCTTTAAGTTTAAAATGTACTACAGCCAAGCTTTCAACAAACACCAGGGAAACTTTGGAAATCCTCAGAACAGCCATGACCCCAGTGGCCTACAGGGGCCAAGCGACCAATCTGCCTTTGTTTGTTGCGGAAGGACGTAGGCCCAGTCTGTTGGGAACAGAGTGATTAGAAAAGATTCGACCAACAGGCTGGAAAACCTCAAAATATCTGATGGCGTGCTCTAAGCTACCTTAAGGAGGTATGAAGATGTTTTCTACAATGAATAGGGCCGGATTAAGGGCATAAAAGCCAAAATAAATGTCAATCCAAATTCGATATCCAATTTCGTCAGAGCCAGACCAGACCAGTGCCATGCGCATTGCATCAGAAGGTTTAAGCAGAGCTAAAGAAATTGGAAGAGCTAATAGTAATAATAATCTTTATTATTGTCACAAGTAGGCTTACATTAACACTGCAATGATGTAACTGTGAAAAAGCTGAGGATAATTAAGCTGGTGCAGTTTCCAGAACGGGAAGCACCAATAGTCCCTGCCCTTAAACGTAATCAGTCAACAAGGATGCATGGGTACTATAAGCTGACAATAAATCAAGGTGCTCAGGTTGATCAGTATCTGAATCCCCGAATTGAAGACCTCAAGCTGCCGGAGGTCCTCACATATTCAAAATTGGACCTCAGTCAGGGCTACCAGCAACTAGAGTTGGATGAGGAATCTCCGAGATTTGTGTCAACCAAGACCCATAAAGGCCTCTTCCAGTATATATCGCTTCAGTCTGTGCTATCTTCCAACGCACAATGAAAAATCTCCAGGGAATTCAGATGTTGATGGTTACCTTGATCATCTGCTAGCCACCGGCGCTACACCAGAAGAAAACATGGCCAACCTGAGGTTTTGTGGTACAGGGGTCTGTCTAAAATGCAAAAAATGCCCTCAGTATACCTGGGACTTTGTGTTGTTGCAACAGGGTTGCACCCTTTGGATGAAAGGATCAAGGCCATTTGAGATGTCCCTGCACCCAAAAATGTCAACGAACTTAAGTCCTTCCTTGGTATGGTCAATTACTATGGAAGGTTTATTTTGAATCTAGCCACAACATTGGCACTGTTACACCAACTTTAAAGGAAGAATCAGCGGTGGCAAGGAATGGAGCCTCAAGAGGAAGCCTTCCGAGACACGAAGCAAGTATTACAGTCATCAAACCTTTTGGTGCAATTCCTTCAGGGAAACCAATCCTGCTGACATGTGACATATCCCCTTATGCTATCAGGGCGGTTTTATCCCACAGAATGGTAAATGGTTCAGAATCTCTATCGCCTTTGCCTCAAGGACCCTTTCTGAAACTCTCCCCAGATTAAGAAGTAGGGCTTAGAAATCATACTCGGTGTGAAGAAATTCCACCAGTAAATGTTGGTCGAATGGCTGGACATAGTGACTGACCAAAAGCCATTACTGGGCCTGTTAAGATAAGGCCATACCGCCCAATGCCTCGGCGAGGGTGCAGCATTGGGTCCTGCTGTTGGTGGCTTACAACTATGCTTTTCAGCACCAGCCTTGGTTGAAAATTGCAGTAAGCCACCTCCCCCTACCAAGAGTACACCATTACCATCGGTGCTCCAGAGATCATTCAAGCCCTAAACATCCTATCAGTGTCTATGGGGCACATCCGCAGCTGGAACCAAAGAGACCATATTCTTTCAAAAACTAATGATATAGTCTGTCTGGCATTACGAGACATCTGAACAGCTGAGACACTACTTCACTCATCAAGACGGGTTGACATGTGAAGTGACGTGATTATGTGGGGATCATCGTTGGTTGTTCCGCCTCAGGCCAGTGGACCCCCAAGAGTTACACAGCGCCTACCCAGGGCAGAGAAGCATGATGATGTTGGCACGCAGTCATAGCTGGTGGCCAGGCATAGACAAAGCCATTGAAGAACTAGTACAACAGTGCCACCCTTGCCAAATGTAGCAATGTTTGCCACCTTCCACCTCCCTTCATCCCTGGGAATGGCCAGATTTCCCAGAGTCCAAGTTGATTATGCAAGCCCATTCCTGGGCAAGATGTTTTTGGTGCTGGTAGATACCCACTCCAAGTGGCTTCCCGAGTCACTTGCTTCGGCCAATGGCATCCCTTTCACCGATGATGATTTCCAGCATTTTCTGAGAGAAAATGATATACAACACACAAGGATAGCCCCCTACAATGCAGCATCAAACAATCTGGCTGAGAGGGCTGGTCAAACTTCCAAAAATGCAATGTAAAAGCAATCAGATAAACCACTTCATTAGAGTTTGGCTAATTTTTTTTATTGTACAACTCAACCCTTCATTCAACCACGGGGACCACACCAGCTGAGCTGCTCAGGGGATTTCAGTTGAAAACCCGATTGGATCTTGTATTTCCAAATTTGGCATGGAGGTTGGAGGCACCTTAGACCTCCCAGAAGAGTCAGCAGTCAGAGCAGAGAGGTGACAGGTCGTTCCGGATGGGAGACCCGGTTTTGTTTGGAAATTTCACTGCTGTTTCGCTTTGGTTAGAAGGATGGTTTGTGGCCCAATCAGGGCCATTGTTTATGTGACCTATGTTAACAGGAAGACCATCAAAAAGGACACTGATCATCTGAGGAGTTGAGGGGTAGACATGGAGTCGACCCCAAATAGTGTGGACCAGGGACCTTAAGTGTAAAGACCTGTTGTATTGTGTTCTGTACTTGTTATCTAACTGCCTTTACCGTTCATCAATAAACTCTTTTGTTTGCTTTCGGAAGCCTCCAGTGTATGTCTCAGGCCACCATGGTGCTATATTAGCACAGTAAACAGCTGGCTTGTAACGCTGAACAAGGCAGCAGCGCGGGTTTAATTCCCATACTGGCCTTCCCGAACAGGCACCGGAATGTGGGACTAGGGGCATTTCACAATAACTTCATTGAAGCCTACGTGTGACAATAAGCGATTATTATTATTATTATTTATTCAAAAGGAGCTTTATAATCTGCTTCTCTTCAAATGGTCAATAGTTTCTAAAGGTTTATTTCTCTGAGCAATAAAATTCTTCAATGTTTTAAAGAGGGACTTAAAACAACTCTTATGAAAGCATTCATCTACTTTTCACAAATTTCACAAAATGTCATATTTAATCTCACATAGCAAGAATATGACTGGACTTTTCAGGAAATTCTTTTGTGCTGGCTTCTATCTTGCGGCACCTACAATCCACAAACACATAGTTTAAGTCACGCTCAGGATTCTGTTATTTGTACTGTAATGTGTTATGAGATGGTAAAATCACACTTCATATTATAAGCAGCAGGATTCAACATGTTTTAACTTGCTCTGCCGCACAAAGATGAGAATTTTACCCAGCCAATATGCATGGGGGAGCAGTAATACAATGGGATTGTCATTTGTCTGACTAACAAAACTGCCCAACTGTTTGATTATTTTAATTTTATTCTGGTAATGAAATGAAAATTTGAAAATAATTTCATTAAACAAAGTTATTTAAAATGAGTGAAAGTTTTCACGGTTACTTAAATGTAAACTATGCAGTTTTCTCAACCACCAAATTTGTGAGCCACTAACTTCAGTTTTATGCACTGCATACTTTATTTATTAAACACAAAAGTTTTGATTATTTCACTATTCAGATACTTGACACATTTCAAACGTAAGAAATTGCAAAATGATAATTTACTCAAGGTAAATAAGTAGAAGATGTTACCAGCAATTATGAAGCTCAATTCAGAAACTGTAATTAAGATTCTATTGGATGATAGATACCAATGAATATATTTCACCATTGATAATTCAAGATTTTCTAGAAATACTCTTTTTTAGCTTGTGTGTGCCAAAAGCATAGGTCTTTAACACCTGCAATGAGCTATCTGATTTCTATTAGTAGACTAGTACAGTCTATATTCCGTACCTTATATATATGTGCCTTTTGGTGTTTGTCAAATTGACTGTTGTTTTGGTTCAGTTGGCAAAGGGACCACACAATGTGGTATTGATCCATTCCAGTCAGGATATTGTATGTTTGGCCCTTGATTTGTGATGAGTTAATTGATCTCAGCTGGAATAGCATTTAGGCTTTTATGTTTTCTTAGGTTTTCTTTTCCAAAGTTAAATTCTTAATTTGTTATCATAGTCATTTTGCAATGATCTGCAAAAACGGGAAGCTTCCTACACCAGAAACCAAGCACATGCTATTTTCCCCAAGAATCTACCTGGCACAGGTTTTAAATAAGTCTTGGCTAACAATAGTAAGCCACACCTCAGGGTATAGACGGATGAGGGCATGCATTTTCCCACCATGCATGTGAGGATCTCTCCAAAAATTTTTGCTTAATATTGATGGTTAATTTTTGATTAAAACAATTATACCTTCAGATGTAGCGCACGTCATATTATTTCTGAGGAGTGATCAAATTATCAAAGAATATCCCCTCATCAATGTTTGGAGCTAAATTTCAGAACAAGTTACATTTCTCAGGTCTGTTGCTTGTTTGCATTGAGGAAGGCGGGGATTTGGAGAGTGCATTGATAAATTTCAATGGTGACAGGAAACTGACTGAGTGAGATCTGCCTACAACTTCACTAGCTAATCACAGACATATTGATCTGTTTAAAGAAGATCTGCATTTAAAGAAAAAGCAAGATAAAACACTCCAAAAAAGGCTGCCATGAGTCGCCTGATGTTATAGTTTAAATTGACCACAGATATGGAAAGGTTTCATGTGAATTGCACTTCAGATCTATTGCATGGAATTGATGGCTTGGTGATTAGCACTGCTGCCTCACAGTGCCAGATACCTGAGTTCAATTCAGGCCTTGATTGACTGTCTACAGAGTTTGCACTTTCTCCCCATGTCTTGGGGCAGCAGGGTAGCATGGTGGTTAGCATAAATGCTTCACAGCTCCAGGGTCCCAGGTTCGATTCCCGGCTGGGTCACTGTCTGTGTGGAGTCTGCACGTCCTCCCCCTGTGTGCGTGGGTTTCCTCCGGGTGCTCCGGTTTCCTCCCACAGTCCAAAGATGTGCGGGTTAGGTGGATTGGCCATGATAAATTGCCCGTAGTGTCCTAATAAAAGTAAGGTTAAGGGGGGGGGTTGTTAGGTTACGGGTATAGGGTGGATACGTGGGTTTGACGGGTGATCATGGCTCGGCACAACATTGAGGGCCGAAGGGCCTGTTCTGTGCTGTACTGTTCTATGTTCTATGTCTGTGTGGGTTTCCTCTGAATGCTCCAGTTTCTTCCCACAGTCCAAAGATGTGCAGATTAGGTGGATTAGCCATGCTAAATTTCCCCTTAGTATTTGAAAAGTGAGGTGGGGTTACTGGGTTATGGGGATAGGGTGGAGGCATGGGCCTAAGTTGGGTGCTCTTTCCAAGGGCCGACGCAGAATCGAATAGTCAATGGCCTCCTTCTGCACTGTCGGGATTCTATGGATTCTGTCATGCATGTGCGCGTGCACACATGTAATTTAATTAAACTGAACAGAGTTGGGCTGTAAGGATTAGAACACCAAAGGGTCTAGGTGTGAAAGGTAGGCATTTGAAGTGAATAGAGCGGGTTGGATGTTTGGCAGGTAAATAAGGGGTAGAAGTTTGGCTTAGGAAATAAAGATGGTTTGTTGGGTCCAGTTGTTAAATTTCAAAGGGAACAGAAACAAGCAACTAAATAAATATGGGAAAGCTGTTAAATTTTATTTTACTCAGAAGTAGTCATCATAAGCAGACGAGAAAATACTTTTCTATCCTGGGAATGGTAAATTTCAAAGGATAAAGACAATGGGAAAATATGAAAGGGAAGTAACATACTTAAAGAGAGGTTGGGAATTGCGTTGAGGAGTGGCCATGTAAGACAAAAATAATCCAGTTTTTGACCAATACAGAAAGGTGTCTGCCTGTTTTTTTTTCAGAAAGCAGGGGTTTGGTCTAAAGCTTTAGGAATTTTACACAGCAGAGTGGGAAAGAAAGAGGAGCCGTGGGTCATCTCTTCCTACAGCATCAGTGGGTGTGTCTTGTTGTAATATTGCTATGTTTTTATTAATTAAATATATGTAAGGGACAGTTGCCTAAAGGGATGTTTACTTTTGAGTCTAACCAAGTCGGAATCTTTTTGGGCAGATGTTCCATAATACTAATTTTAACTGTGTAAATGTAGTATTATGTGTTTGAGTTTTCTTTCCCTTTGTCAATAAATGTTTTAATTTAATATTTAAAATCTTGAAAAATGTTCCTTGAATTTGTGACTTAAGACTTAGTACACATTTTCTCAGAGTAAAATACAAATGGAAAATAGTTGTGATAGCTTGCCAAGTTTCCCATTGGGATTTGGTTAGCACAGCACTTGCCACCTGCCAGATCATAAAAAATTGAAGGCATTAAAAATGGAAAGTTCTGGACTTTGACCAGCTGTAGTTTGATCAAAACAATGGGAATTGCTAAATGGCCAAATACTCATCAGATATTCAAAACTCCGTGTGGAGGGTGTTTAGAACATAGAACAGTACAGCACAGAACAGGCCCTTCGGCCCTCGATGTTGTGCCGAGCAATGATCACCCTACTTAAACCCACGTAACCCGTATACCCGTAACCCAACAATCCCCCCATTAACCTTACACTACGGGAAATTTAGCATGGCCAATCCACCTAACCCGCACATCTTTGGACTGTGGGAGGAAACCGGAGCACCCGGAGGAAACCCACGCACACACGGGGAGGACGTGCAGACTCCACACAGACAGTGACCCAGCCGGGAATCGAACCTGGGACCCTGGAGCTGTGAAGCATAGATGCTAACCACCATGCTACCGTGAGGCCCCCATCTCCATCTCAAAATGTATCAAAGGTTTCAGAGATGAAAAATGGGAAAACTTGGTCTGCAAAAATGTCTGCAAGACATGCTAATCAAGCTTCTTTTTGGGAATATGCAGACAGGAGTTTTAAAAACTGGTTCTTCCAAGCAGAATCACAAAGAGAGAGAAAGAACAACACAGTCATCTGAAAACACTGCTGGAAGAGAGCAGCAAAAATACATCCCTCTCTTCGTGAAGCTAAAAGAGTGCATTCAACAAAGTGCAGACCTGAACCAAGTCAACTCCAGGATGCTACACGAAACCGATGAACTTCAAACATCCACAATATTCAACAGTCTACAGCTCAAAGATAAGCAAAGGACTTAATTGTACATTCTTTTAACATTTTATTGGACATAAAGTTTCTTACTTCTGATACCTATGTGTGTGTGACCACATATTTCTTATATTTTCTTGGTAGAGTAATTAAACTAGATTTGTTTGACTCGAAAAAACTTGATTTGATTGGCTCCTGACCAAAAAGTAAACAGATTTGGATTGGAAAAGGCACTTACAGAGAAATTAAATTAAAAAACCTTTGTTGTGACCAATAAGCTCACTCCTCCTCACCCAGTCATAACAACGTGCAACAATATGCTGGATTTTGGTGGGGGGGTGGGGGGGAGGGGTGCGGTAACATGTTAAATATGCCAAGTGACTAGTCCACCGCCTTCCTGCCAATCCCCCCATGCTAACCCCCATAATACGCTAAAGGGCAGGTGCTGAAATCAGCAGCCTGCCTGTAGATTTAAGTGAATAATTAAAGGTCAATTAGTCTATTATCAAGATTATTGACTAGAATAATACACTGCCCACACCATACTATGCTTTTCATGTGTAGGAAGGTGGGATAGGGCAGACTGTTTTTTGTGGCCTTGATGAATAATGGCGAAAAAGAAGGGGGTACTGTTATCTGTAAATATCTGTAAATAGCTAGAAACCACTTAGCTCGGGACTAATGTGTTACCTGTAAGTGTTCCAAAGGGACACATTACACAGTTGCACGTGAGACTGAAGTGATGTGTCCATAACTAGTTCAAATATGCTTTTCTTTTGAATCAGATGGCACGCAAAATTAAACATGAAAGGAGTTTATGATCTTTACAAACTTATTAACAACACCTAGTTACCAAATTACAAAAAGAACACATAGCATGGTGGCAGCAATTATCTGTCAGTAAATCTGAAACATGTTAAATTAATTTTGTGTTGATTTAGAAAATCGTCCCACATTAGTGCCAATGAATCGTGCAAAGGTAAAAAATGAAATGTCAACCAGCATAGTAATGAATTGGGAAGCTGAGGATGTTGGTGATGCATTTGCAAAGTTTAACAAAAGTACAGACTGATATTCGGTAGTTTCTTAAAAGGCACTAGCAATGAAGAGAGGGTCAGATAGATCATTCTCTGAGCAAGGGATATAGGATTGAATTTATTGAACAGCTAAGAACATATAAAGAGAGCGTTTGGCAGTCATGTATGGATGTGAGAAAGTTCACAGTGGAGACTGGTCATCATCCATTGGAGCAGAATGTGTATAAAGCACCATCAAGACTGTTGGGGTTACTCTTGAAGCTTCAGAGTTACAATTTCACTCTGAAATACAAACCAAGAAGAAAAATATGCTGGAAAATACTCTATCTCAGTTGGCACCACAAGAGAAACACAAGATAGAAAATCGAGGTATCAAGATCCATCGCCCAGAGAATGAAATACCACTGTAACTCGGTCATATTAGAGATGAGGCCAGCAAAGGCGAACAGTTATAAATGCTCTCCTACAGCAAGTAATCAACGGTTGGTCTGATAGGATTCAGCAATCACAGCCAACAATATGGCAGTACAGGTCTATCAGAGATGACGTTTCACTGAAAGATGGCTTCTGAATAATCCTACCCACAGAAACGCTCCAGAAAATACTTGAAGGCCACATGGGAATGGAGAAATGTAAGCTCAGATCTGGATCAACTGTTTTCTGGATAGATATACACAAAAACATTGAAAATATGTGTCTATATGCAATGTATGTCGGAAGTACAGGAACACTCACAGCAGAAAGATGGGATGATAGCTTTTGGAACACCACCCCGCCATAGCATACTATGGTAACTGTTTTATTCACACACAATCAAGAATGGCATCTCATAGTCCAAAAATACTCCTCAAAGTTTCCTTCTATTGTGAAGTTGAAAGACTTGAGAGCCAAAACAATTGTCTCAGCAGTACGAGCTCTGTTTGCTGAGCAAGGGATTCCTGAAAGATTAATGTGTGACAATGGCACCTAGTTCACATTCAGCGAAGTGAAGGAATTCGCTGAACAGAATGGATTCAACATCATCACCACATCACTAAATTACCCTTAAGGACACGGGTTTAGAGAAAGACATGTCCAAAGTCAAAAGAGCCCTTGCAAAATGCCTAGAGATAAAGGAATACCCAAACCGTGCCTTATTGTCACTCCAAACCGTCCCTCTCAAGGCTGACATGAAATCACCTGCAGATTTTCTGAATAGAAGAAAATATAAGACTACTCTGCCAAGCAAAATACATCCTCCAAGTGATGAGGAGGCAGTGAGACAACAACTTATTGAAAGACATGAAAGAAGAGGCCAGCACTTCAGCAAGCATCAACCATTCTAAAACCCGACCTGAGCTGTTGGAAGGACAATGAGTACAGAATCCAATCTTGACAATCTGGAGCCCAGCAAAAGCTGCTGCTAAAACTGAGACACCAACGTCATACATAATTGACACCAAAATCAGTGAGAAAATGAGGAGAAACAGACTCCATGTTCGATCGACAACAGATGTGGAAAAACCTGGAAGATCAGCAAAATCACCGGAACCATCAATATCCAAGGAGTCAACATTAACAACATCACCAGAGAATGAGACAATATTAGGAACAGCAAGTACAACTCCTGCAACACCAGGGATAACACGCACAACATCACCCATGCAGTGTGCCAGCTCACCACTAAGAACAATGAATGGCAAATCTACAAGATGGAGGCACAACATCTTACCACTTAAGCGCAACCATGAATCATATTTCAGAAAAGAATACACGCTATAAAAGTCTCTCAGAAGTGGTTCAGTTTGTTTCCAAAAGTCGATTGATAATCTGGAACAGCTACATTGATAGGGGTATTATGTTTCATAAAAAGTGGGAGAATGTATATTCTTCTATTATCTGTAAATAGTTCAGAACTTCTTACCTAGGAACTAATATGTTAAATATGTGTTCCAGGGACCATATTTTGCAGCTGTACTGGAGACTGAAATGATGTGTATATATCCAGTTCAATCTGGTCCTTCTTTTGAACAAGACTGCATGCAAAATTAGGATATGACGTTTACAAAATTTAGTATGATTATTAGCAACACTTGGAACTAAAGGACAACAAGAACACATAAATGCATTGTGGTGCCCTTTGTGCTATGTGGGCACCCCAAATATGTCAACACCCCTTCTTTCTGCACTGCACACCCTCAAAAACCTGGTTCCCCCATTCCCCTCTATTCCTCCCTGAGCTCTCAGATGCTCCCCTGCCCTAAAAGTCTGGGACTTACCTTTCTGCGGCAGCCATTGCTTTCCTTTGTGCTCCTTCTTGCAGTTCCAGCAGTGCCCACTACCTAGCTCTGGCGCTGCCAGGACTGTTAGATTGGCCGGCAGCTCTCAAAGGCAGGACTTTCTTCCCACTGAGGGGCGGTGGTCCAACTCTCAGCTAATTTAGCCCACCCTCAGCGTCTTGTGGATGTGGGGTGGGTTTCTTTATGGTGTGTTGACTGTCAAATAATTGGCTTGCAGAGAGAATGCAGTCTGCACCCCCACCTCGTAAAATGCAGTCCACAGTTCAGTGACTGACAAGGGAAGAGCAGGTGATGAGAGAGAGAAGTAATCTTAAAAAACAAGATATGAGTTCGAGAATCAAAAATGATTAGGAAAGGAAATGTAAAAAGGATTTGGCAGACAAAGAGATTAAAATGGAAATATATGATAGCATGAAACTTTTATACATGCACTTAGAGAGCATTAGTTAACTGTACTAACTCACCTGGGGTGGAGCTCAGCTGCGCAAGGACAGTGCCCACATTAAACAGCCACCTGTTTCAAACATTCATAATCTATCTGTCCCTCGGGTGTCTGCTTAATATTGTATAGAATTTCCTCTGTAATCACATTAAAAAGCTTTATCTTTAAATTATGTAAACTTCATCTGTGCTCAACATTTGCAGACAGGCTAATAAACTGACAAGGAAATATGTAAGTCACAGATGTATACTCAGTACCAGAAAATTATTGGTGGACAACAGTATAAAATTACACGCACAAAGATGTTAGGTACTGATATTTTGTTACCCTCCTTTTACAAGGGTTAAAATGGAGGGTCTTTGAAAAGTGTATGTGCTGTCTGAACTCCTGCATTTAACTTCATACTGTAGTTGGGATCTATTATGAATATATGTCATACACATCAAACCTAATGTAAGTCCTTTTCATTTGGAAGTGACTAGCATCATAAAATGAATAAACACCCCCGTCAGGAAAACTGATCTACTCTATTCTTAGTTGTTAGCCTCTCATGGGAACCAGCTGTGATACAATGAATAGAGCCTACCTATTGTTGTGGCTCTGCATACTCTGGACAAACCCAGATTTATGTCTGTCAGGCTTGCTCCTCTTTACGCTTCTTATAACTTGGCGTTGGTCAAAGAATTTGAAAACAGGAGGAAAGATTGCTTTTTTTTTACAAGCAGCCTTCTCTTCTACAGCAGTTTACAGTTACCACTTCAACGGGTTTTGTTTTTAAGAAAAGTTCCGTATGGGAACAAGTGTTTAAAAAAAGAAAGAAATGTCAACTGTGTTCCTGAAGCACAAAGGTGAAAAGATGTGAAAGGGAAAAAAAGAGCACATGAATCAATCTGAAAAGGAGATCTAATCTGAATTAAGGGAAGCTGATTGGAATTAAGATAAGCTTTGTTCATAACTGCAAGGTACAAGTAGAGGACTTTTGATTGGAACAGAGAAGGGGATTTGGGATTGTTTCGTATGCTTGCTGCCACAGTGCCTCAAACCCATGTGAAAATTTGCTGCTGGCTATTAATCATTATTGTGCCCCTGCAAAGAAGCTGTTACAATGATGACTATATGTCATTATATTCCCACTGTAAGCAACGAATCAGGGATCTGGGAAAGTTAAGCAAGAGTGACTGGCAAACTTTGGAGCAGCAGAATCTATTTAAATAAATTTACATCACATTTTCTGTTTCCCTTGTATGGGAATCATACTTTAAAATGAAACAATATGTTGTGTTCATGGGGCTTGGTCTTTTATTCTCCTGTCTCAGAATCTTCTTTCCAGGTCAGCCTTTGCCAACGCTGACAGCACGCTTTTCTCATAGCCTCTCCTTCTCATAGCCTTTGGGTGCTTTCAAGTTCAATTTAGCACAATAAAGTTGTTATGCATGACAGTTTGGAGAGCAGAATAGGTGGTGTTTGAGCCCGCTGTGTCGGTACAAAGTGGGTTCATTCTCTGCAGGCCAGCTCAGTTACTGAAGCTGTGCTGGTGGGACACTGCAAAGGACTTCCAGACGTTCCCATCCTGACGAAAACAATTAGCTTCAAACTGCAAGAAGCCGCGGGGTCGCCCTCTCTTACAATGAGGCTGTGCCACTTAATATGCTGCAGTGGATTTCAAATTCAAGTTGATTTATCTTGTTGTACTCCCCCCCCCCCTTTTTGTGACTTTATTTGTAATGTTCAGCAGAATATTAAAAAGTTTTAGTTTAGAAATGAGCGAAGAATTAAACAAGAAATCAGAACTGCTAGTTTCTATTTTCTGAGGTGGGGGGAGGGGGGGAGGGAGGAGAAAAAGTTGTGACATGTCAGACTTGATTGCATGAGACTTTGCTTCCTACAACCCTGCCCAAAGGTTTATCTTACAGATTTCAGAGAAAATGTCTCTTTCTCTAAATGTCAGGGACAAACTAAACCCCAGACATTCACAGAAACCTTTATTTGAAGAGTATTTGAAAAGGTAAAATTTGATACTGCTTAAATGTAACAGTTAAACTTTGATACATCTTTCATTTCTGGAATATACACATACACACGCACACATCTTTCAACTTATTTCTTCAAGTTACTCTATTCGTTTATTGTGTTATATTAAATAATACCAAATTCATTCAATTTTTCTATGATATTTTCCCCACTGCTCTTAACAAAAAGATACATCAATCACAGTAAAAATGTCATTTTGATGTTGAACAAAGTTGAATGCTACTAAAAAGTGAAATGGTGAGATATAATTTTAGATCTTGGACAAAATCTTCCGGCTGTTCATGCTGGTGAGATCGTCCTGTCCTGCCGACGGCGCACCTCCAAACCGATGGTGTGATGTGGATTCAAGGGGGAATCCCACTGACAGCAGCAAGACCAGAAGATCCCACCACTGGCCAACAGTAAGCCACCTCCTGCCCCCATGAATATGCCGTGGGGAGGCCAGAAAATCGCGTCCATGGAAACTGCTTCTATAAATAAAGCACCCAACGATGATACCAATTCTTCTAATAATTTTGAAATTCAGCCACATAATTATTAACAACTTTGAAAGGGTACTCTCATCCTTGGCTAGCAGCTGCAAATTGCTGAAGAAGGTAAAGGTCCTGCTGAAAAGGTGGCCTTTGTGTCCTCTGATTTGGAACTTACGACACTAAGTTAGGCCACCTAAACATGTGCTAAATGTAGTATTCTGGCAGACAAAAACATATATAAATAACTGGAGCCAAGAAAGTAGTTACTCAGCAGTAAGAAGAAAATTCTCTAATACTGAAAGTGTGAAATGAAAATAAAACAATTGAAAATTTACAGCAAATCTGTGAGCACCTGAAAGAAACAAACACATTAACATTACAGAACAAGCCTCTTCATTAGAAAGGTTTGTGTGGGATCCCAGCTGAAATGTTAAGCATTCTGTCAGATGCTGATTTATCCATTGTGCATTTTGATCACTTTTTAAATGTAAACCATTACTTCACCATGCTGTTTATATGGTAATCTGTTTATCATAACTACTGTTAGTATTTTCCCTTAACAGTTTCAGTTTTGATATGGTTAATTTAAATGACCATAATTTACAAACGGCAAAAATGGGAAAACTGTGTAAAAGGGATTCTGGATGTCACTGTGCTGGGGGAAGTTAAATGGAACTGTACACAAGTTTTCTGCATACTTACGGTATGACACATCACTGTGAAGACCCTCTATAACTTGCTTTCAGTACAAAGTTTCTGCCAAGCTCAGATAGATTCATTAGTGGAGTTTTCTTTGGGACCATTGAAGCTCAAACGGCCTCCAACAATGAAGCTAATCACAGCTGGTACCCTGACCTAGGCTTACTTTTACCTCTTTTCATTATATTGTCTTATTTCGCATCTCAGTAATTTAACTTCCCCAAGGCCCTTAGAAACTGTGAGCTGAAAAATTTTCTTTCACTTTCCTTTTTCTCAGCATAGTTCTCTTTATTGTGTGTTTTCAAACTGTAAAGTTACCTCAGTTTAACATTATGATAGATTAATGATGGTACTTTTCAGACAAGTTCCCAAATATCACAAATATCGTATTTTACTTATATACATATTATTATTCAGTTAAATTACAGTTTTGCTCCTCCACAATTCCTAAATGAATTAAGTAAGCCAAGGAGGGTATAATTTCCGTCCAACGTGATTGAATGAACATCAGAGAGTTCCAAGTGTGCAAAGTTTCATATGGGGCAATTGCACAAGAAATGCAATGGTATCAGTCCATTGCTGCTTTGTGGTAAATGTGTCAGTGAAGACTCAACAATACAGTTCCCAACAGCTGAATGTCAATAATGACCTTGAACCTTAACTGTTTTCACCATTCCCATGACTCTGGTAACAGTAAAGACATGCACTGCTGCTGGACTCTCAGCATCTCTCGCAACTTCCTTCCTGTGTCTCAACACCCTCCTCCCATCCCTGACGTGCCCACTGGAAATCTTCATATGTTATCTGGAATGCTTCTAATGGCCACAAATGAATGATTTGCTTTCTTTTTGGGCATGTTTTTATTTATTTATTTAAATCAGCATTGGAAATTTTCCAGACAGTGACTAAAATAAAGAAATAAAAAGAAAAACAAAGGCAGCATTAAAGAACACAGTCAGCCATTGTGTTTTGTATTAAGCTTCACACAACCGTTTTCAATGAAAGGTAACCATGGCATTGTGCAGTATGATGGCATGTTCTACTCAAGGATTTTTTTTTGTTTGCTTTCAAATGATGTATGTTTATATAGCTACCAGCAGTATAATCTATGTGAAATCCTTTGAGGCGGGAATTATTAATCACACAGAACAGCAATTACCATCGTTATAATATGAAGCTGCATTCCTTCAGTTATGCATAAATTTATTTTAATAGGCACATTAATGTATGGGCTGTTGCTTGAAAACAAAAAATAATGCCGTCTATATGTGTTTCATTCAATCTTCACCGTTGACTAAATAATACTTTAACACTGACATATGTCGCTTATATATGCATTATATGTGCCATATTTAGGAGATAAAATAGCTTATTCAAATATTGCAGCAGAAGATAGACTAAACATTTATATATCCTGCAGTGGAAAGTCAATGGAAGCAGCATAAAGATTCACACCGTTGGTTTGCTCTCAATTCACAGCGGAGGGCAGAGCTACATTTTTAACTTCATTTAATTTCAGATATTTTCATATGGTGAGACATACCATATTTGTTTATATATTTTGTTTAACTTTGAGTTTCGATAAATTGTTTATAATAAGTCATTAAAAGGGGAGCATCAAGACCATCTTTGATGATTAAAACTGATATCTTAGTTATCTTTTATTAATTAACATCTAGTAAATAGATGAATTTATACTTATTGAAGTATTAAGTCTCAATATTCTAGGTTTGATTTCTTAAATCACATTTTCCTCCCACGTTCATATTCATCAGTACCGATTTGTATTTATGCTCTGGCATCCAGTACAATAGGTGGAATTTAACTTGCCCATGACAGAGCATTAATATATATTCAAAGGAGCACATAAGAATTAATCAAACTTTTAAAAGGCTATCATAATAATACTTAAAAGCAAGTAACAAAACAATACAAAACAAATTTACAAGCATCATAACATAGGGTGGTGTTGTGCTACAGGTGCTTAGTTAGATTTTCGTTTTTCTCACCATCACCATGCATTCTTTACTGAGAGCCCTGACCTCCATTAATCTGTTGAAAGAGCTGGATGCAAGGGAACACATGTCCTAATTGACATTTCTCTGAGACCCGTTTGTCAATTACACTATATTTATTTATGTAAGATAAAGTGCCATGTGTTTCTAGTTCCCTCTATTGATACTTTAAGGGTGGGTATTATCCAGTCTCACAGTTGTGTGTTTCTCGGCAGTGCACCATTCACTGGTGGTGGGTTTCCCTCTTCCCACCACTTGTCAATGTGATTTCCCATTGAAGCCACCCAGCATCACTGGGAAACTCACGGTCCGGAGTGGTGCGACCAGCAAGAAAAGAGAATCCCAATGGCTGGAGAATTCCAAACTAAATGTTTCGGTAATTGACTCTTTCAATGAGCTGTAGTAAAAGCAGACTTTGTAAAAATGTTATGAATGATTGACTTTTTAAAAGCTTTTACACACATGTCATTGCTATGATAGGTTTCATTGGTTCTGTGCAGATTGCATACTGAGTGAATGTACATATGTTGATGTGGAAGGTATGAAGGGTCACTGGTGGGTGGAGTGGCACAGGTTGGCAAGGGGGCATGGGCTAAGACCTTTGTTACTTACCTCCCAAAAGGATCCCTCACCTAAACAATGATTTACAATAGGCACAATACAGCGATTGTGCTGTGACTGGCATGGATTCAGGCACACCGGGTGCATCCCAGGAGAGTCCCAAATCAGGCTCTGTACTGGGTGCGGGGCTGATCGCGAATACCTGACTCACTCCACACTGAACGATCTGGATCTCATTCTCGCTGGGCATGATTCAGATCTGCATGTTTAAATGAGCCATTAGTCCCATTTAAATACCTGGATGCCAGATTCACCCGGCGCCCAGGCGTCAACGGTCGTGCCTTCGAGAACTTGCCAGAGCGGCTTGCAGCACTGGTTTCCACAAATGTGGACCAGGCATGACAGCACTTTGGGAGGTCTCGTAGACCATTAGAGACCTCGCAGTTGGGGAGAGGGCAGGGACCCTCGCACATCCCCGGCATTGCGGGCACCTTAGCACTGCCAGCTTGACACCCTGACAGTGCCACCTGGGAATCCTGGCAATGCCACCCTGGAACTGCAAGGGTGCCAGACTGATGATTCCAGGGTGAGTGTTAGGATGTCAGTGCCAGGTGCCTGGGTGCCAGGGCATCATTGCCAGGGTTTGGGCCAGGGGGGCATTGCACATTAGAGAGGGGCGAGGAGCAGTCCCGGGGCTAGAGAAGGTTGGGTGAAGGGGTGTCAAAATGGTCGAGGGAGCTGAAGGTGGGAAGGGGTGGGGTGGGATGGGAAATCAAGGCTGCTGTTCAAAATGGCACACCGATCTGCGAGGAGCCATTCCAGCTGGAAATTGAGTAAAGTGTGGCCTCAGCAGGGAGAAACTCCCAGAGGCCAAAAACTAGCAAAATGTCAGTGAATAGCGGGGTGATCTCAGCTTTGCAGCTGTTTAGAAACACCCTGTCTAATCGGCCCAAAAACGGAATTAAACTGTTGTCTGCTGAATTGCTTCTAATATCTTTGAGTGGCCATGAAGCATGACTTGTGAAAGGCTGTCCTGATTCCGTGACATTTTGGGGAGACAAGGAGATACTTAACCCTATAATGGAGCTGGCCAGATTGGGACTGCAAGGTGCAGACTTGCAAGCCAATCCAGGCCTTACCCCACATTGACGAAAGTTGGGGGCGCTGGGATCGGGGCCAAGAATCATGGAACTGGCTACCACCTGTCTTTTTTAAGGTCAGCGGAGCCTCTCCAAAGTTGCGAACATTCAACCCAGCATGTAGAATAATTCAACTGTTGCAATGCCAACAGAAGTATCAGGATTAAGTGAACACAGTTATAAAGGAGATGATCAGTTATCTTGCTTTTCTCTCAATGAGTGTTTTCTATTGCTTAGGACTCTCGGTTCCCGCATCCAGCCAATGGGGTTCCCCATTGTGGCCCAACCCATGCCATCGTGAAATGCACGGGTGTGGATGCAGTGTCGTTGGGGCAGAGCATCCCACCGCCGGAGAATCCCACAGTATCTTCCATTAACCAACACATTTGGGCACACAATTGTTTATTTCTTCTTTCAATTAAAAAATGTCCCTTGATTTATATACGAGTGGTAAACCAGTTCATTTTTATTAATTCAGCCGAAATAAGTTTATCACCAAATACTAAGCATTTTTAATGAGGGTGTCCAATCTGCCACCTGCGAGTAACTTGACTTAAAATTACTAAAAATTACAGAGTGAACTATGCTGTACCATTTAATGATTTCATTGGCACGTACTAGTCAGTTCCATTGAACATTAAATATATTTTGATATGAAATAGTTTTTTAAAACAAGCCAGCTAGTGCCTGTGATCTAAGAAAATGAGTGCATTTCAAACAATTATTCCTCATCAGCGCAATTGGTGGAACGCCACAATTTTAAAAAATAAATTTAGTGTACCCAATTATTTTTTCCAATTAAGGGGCAATTTAGCGTGGCCAATCCATTGAACCTGCAAATATTTGGGTTGTGGGGGTAAAACCCACGCAGACATGGGAGAATGTGCAAACTGCACACAGACAGTGACCTGGGGCTGGAATCGAACCCGGGTTCTCAGCGTCGTGGGCAGCAGTGCAAACCACTGCGCCACCATGCCGCCCCAAGGAACTTCACAATATTGACAAGTGGGCAAGACCAGATTTGTCAGCAGAACCTAATTCAGGCAAATTAAATCTTGAATCAGAATAATCCTGAAGAAAACCATGACTGTAAATGGTTTTATGTGCGACTCACTAACATTTAAAATTCCCCATCTGTTGTACTGTTTTGGCCGATTGCGCCAAATCTGGCTCCAGAACTAGAGGATGCAAATGGAGAAAAGCTCTTCCCATTGGTGGAGGGACCAAGATCAAGGCAAATCTAGATGCTAAATGGTTCAGTGTTATTAGAAATAGATAATTCTCTCATGATCTTTCTTACAAACATTTTCAACCTTTCTAAACATGCGCACTACAGCTTTTGTAGTTCTTCACAACCAAATGACATCTACCACAAATCAACAATAATACACAATTGATTTCATTTCCTCGGCAAAACATGTTCAACTCAAAAATTTGTCACTTTGCTGCCTAAATCCTGAACTGGTTTGTTTGCAGATATATCACATAATACTTAATGGAACAAATTAAAATGTTTGCTCAAAAAATTACAACAGGATTGTGGAATACTTTTATTACCCTGAAATCATGAAAAGGCTTACAACTTCATAAAATTAACAGAAAGAAAAAAAAAATGAAGTGCAATCTGTTTCAGAGAATTTTTGTCATTTCAATAGGGAAAATCAAACTTTATACCCTGGGTTTCTGGCTCTAAGAATGGCAGCAAACAGGGCAGCATTATTCATTAGTATTACACACTCATATATATGTGGTGACTGATTAAGCACTGAGCAGATGGAGAAAGATTTCTGAATGAATAATATGCAAACACAAATTGTTGCAAATATTTTTTTCCAAAAGTGGTTAAAATAGAAAAGTGTATTGGTTGTTTTAATTTTATCCAATCATCATTTCTGAACTTTGCCCCACGTTGGTTTATCAAGTTACTTGATACCTTTGTTGTGGGTTTTATTTGCTGTCTATAGCCAGGCCGGAATGTAAAGAGAGAGCTCAATCATATAAATGTGTCAATTTAGAGTTGTAGCGCTCTATGTAATAAAATACCTATTTTTGCTGAATTCAGTGCATATGCCATGATAGGAAATAGAATGTGGAATATGTAGTACTTGTAATCTCTGCATACTTAGGGGTGTTTTCCTGAATTTGGGAAATGGAGGCACATTTGTAGTAAAAATAACATTGTTTTTTTATGGTGGTGAAAATTGCTATATACCACAAACAAATGCAAATCGCATCATTCAATACGTTTCTTGAAGCAACACCACTAAATTTAAGCTTATAGGGTTGAAAGAATACGTTTGTCCAAAATATAATGGAAACCTAGATATCTTCCTATTTTTCATTTGTTCTCAGGATGTGAGTGATGCTGGCAAGGCCACATTTATG
Source organism: Scyliorhinus canicula (assembly GCF_902713615.1). Lineage (NCBI taxonomy): Eukaryota > Metazoa > Chordata > Chondrichthyes > Carcharhiniformes > Scyliorhinidae > Scyliorhinus > Scyliorhinus canicula. The sequence goes on along the minus strand of NC_052153.1, from coordinate 139,278,788 downwards.
CTCATTCCTAGATGCCCTGAAAATAGATAATGGACCTGCACCTTGAACAGCTGTAGTGTTCGCGCATAGGTGTTAGTCAGGGGGTTCCAGGATATTGCCCAGCGATGGAAAATGGAAGGCAATCCATGTTTAGGTTACGATGATGGTCCTTTGTGTTTGTGATCATGCTATAAAAGAACGTGGAAGTTCCATGAGCAGCATACACCAAAACACATTAATATGATTTCTATGGCAAAAAGGGAAAGCATGCATTAACTTCCAATTTCATGACATGGAACATTTTCAGGTGTGATCTCTATTCTGAGTTCATACTTCTAACCTTAAAGCTATTATATCTGGTACAGTGTCACAACATTATCAAGGTGACTGTCTTATTATTCCTGTTGAAAACAATATTAATAAAAGAAAGGTAATTTAGTAAAATTGGGGTGATTTTATTTCCTTATTTAACAAAAATGCAAGCAGCAGCATAGACCTTAGAGTGCAAAGAAGGCCATTTGGCCCATCGAGTCTGCACCGACACACTTAAGCCCTCACTTCCACCCTATCCCCGTAACCCAATAACCCCATCTAACCTTTTTTTGGTCACTAAGGGCAATTTATCATGGCCAATCCACCTAACCTGCACGTCTTTGGACTATGGGAGGAAACTGGAGCACCCGGAGGAAACCCACGCAGATACGGGGAGAAGGTGTAGACTCCGCACAGACAGTGACCCAGCGGGGAATTGAACTTAGGATCCTGGCGTTGTGAAGCCATAGTGGTATCCACTTGTGCTACCGTGCTGCCCTGCATCTTGTATTAGCTATGCTGTGTTTACTTACTGTTTGAATGACAACCAGAATCCCAATTATATTTAGTCTAAAGATTAAGACCCCAAACATTCACCATGGTGCATTTTCATCAAATTGGTATCAAATTGACTGTTTCGCATTAATTATGTCGGCCAATCTAATAGGCAGACAGTACTTGCTGTCCCAGCAGTGCCAGAACTCAGTAGTGGACGCGACTGGGATTGCAAAAAGACCCACTTAGAATTTTGATAATGGTGAGCTTACTCAGGTAAGCCCTAGGCTTTTTGAGTGGGGAGGGAACAGGCACCCTAGGGAGGAGGTTAGGGGATGGTTTGTGGAGACACAAAGGAGTGGGTATGAGCTGAGGGAGCGTACCAATGATGGGCACAGGACACCCAAGAAAAGATGTAAACCCTGTCGTTCACACCCATTCATTAACTTTGGTGAAAAACGGCCTTCGCACTCTCACCTGCCTTCCACTCTTGGATTGGATTGGATTGGATTGGATTTGTTTATTGTCACGTGTACCGAGGTACAGTGAAAAGTATTTTTCTGCAAGCAGCTCAACAGATCATTCAGTACATGGAAGAAACGGGAATTAAACAAAATTCAAGAAAATACATGAGAATACATAATAGGGCAACCACAAAGATATACAATGTAACTACATAAGCATTGGCATCGGTTTGAAGCATACAGGGTGTAGTGTTAATGAGGTCAGTCAATAAGAGGGTCATTTAGGAGTCTGGTGACAGTGGGGAAGAAGCTATTTTTGAGTCTGTTTGTGCGTGTTCTCAGACTTCTGAATCTCCTGCCTGATGGAAGAAGTTGGAAAAGTGAGTAAGCCGGGTGGGAGGGATCCTTGATTATGCTGCCCGCTTTCCCCCGGCAGCGGGAGGTGTAGATGGAGTCCATAGATGGGAGGCAGGTTCGTGTGATGGACTGGGCGGTATTCACGACTCTCTGAAGTTCCTTGCGGTCCTGGGCCGAGCAGTTGCCATACCAGGCTGTCATGCAGCCCGATAGGATGCTTTCTATAGTGCATCTGTAAAAGTTGGTAAGGGTTAATGTGGACATGCCGAATTTCCTTAGTTTCCTGAGGAAGTATGGGCGCTGTTGTGCTTTCTTGGTGATAGCGTCGACATGAGTGGACCAGGACAAATCTTTGGTGATGTGCACCCCTAGGAATTTGAACCTGCTAACCATCTCCACCTCGGCCCTGTTGATGCTGACAGGGGTGTGTACAGTACTTTGCTTCCTGAAGTCGATGACCAGCTCTTTAGTTTTGCTGGCATTGAGGGAGAGATTGTTGTCGTTACACCACTCCACTAGGTTCTCTATCTCCCTCCTGTATTCGGACTCGTCGTTATTCGAGATCCGGCCCACTATGGTCGTATCGTCAGCAAACTTGTAGATGGAGTTGGAAGTTTTGCCATGCAGTCGTGTGTGTACAGGGAGTAGAGTAGGGGCACCGGTATTGAGGACTATTGTGGAGGAGGTGTTGGTGTTCATTCTTACTGACTGTGGTCTGTTGGTCAGAAAGTCAAGGATTCAGTTGCAGAGTGGAGAGCCAAGTCCTAGGTTTTGGAGCTTTGATATGAGCTTGGTTAGGATTATGGTGTTGAAGGCGGAGCTGCAGTCAATAAATAGGAGTCTGATGTAGGAGACCTTGTTTTCGAGATGCTCTAGGGATGAGTGTAGGGCCAGGGAAATGGGCGTCTGATGTGGACCGGTTGCGACGGTATGCGAATTGAAGTGGGGTCAAGGCGTTCCAGGCGTATGGGGGTGATGCGTATTGCGCGATTGAACATCTTGAGCTTATTATGACAGTAAGAAGTCTTATAACACCAGGTTAGGGCCAACAGGTTGTATGGAGTCACTAGCTTCCTTCTTCAGATGAAGGAGCTGCGCTCCGAAGCTAGTGACTCCAAACAAACCTGTTAGACTTTACCTGGCGTTGTAAGACTTCTTACTGTGCCCACCCCAGTCCAATGCGGCATCTACCTATTCATGACAGTGGAAGTGGATTGAGGTCCTTAAGTAAGCGTATTATTTATACAATGTTATTCTTACTTAGCCACCTAAGGCAGGCGAGATAGTAAGTGCATTACACTCTCACTAACCCCCATATTATGAGGGGTGTGTCAGGTGTCGACCAGAAGGCAGGAACCTATCTATTATATTTTACCTAAAGCCTTGACCCCAATCCCACCTAAAATACGCTGGGGGGGGGGGGGGGGGTGGGGGGGGGGGGGGAGGTGTCAGTAAAATCCACCAACTGTGTTTGCACATAAATATTTTATGTAACATATAATAAATAATAAACCTTCATTACTGGGTCATTGTGCGAGAATTTCCCAGAAATCGGCAGAGGCCAATGGCAGGCAAGAAAAGTGGCACCGAGGCCCCCGACAGCAAAAGCGGCTTTTCCCATTGTGTAGTGTGGCACTTACAGCCAACAATTTTCAGCCACAGGTTCCATGCCATATCACCGTATTACACACCCATTACACATCCACAGGGATCTCACTCATTGTCAGCTCAAGGGACACCACCACTCGCTCTCCCATACACATCTTCATCTTCTATATTGGTCGTGTCCTCATCTCACTGGTTCCATTCACCATCCACACACATGTCAGCCATCCTTACCATTTACCCTGGCAAATATCCTGCTTGCACTCTCTCCATCTGTTTTCATGCAGGAAAAACTGGATCACAACAAGAGGGAGACATCATTGATGAATGGAGGGATGACAGAGCTAAAGGTCCTCACTGTCTTTGAGGAAAGAGCAATCCAGCTGAGCTGGAAGGACATTGAGCTGAGCTGGGAGGCTCCTGTGCAGATGGCGGGGTCAGCGGCGACACAGCAAGTGAGGATCCAGCACTGCAATGCCCATTAGACAACAACGCTGTGAGCCATATCTCCTGTTTCTAAAGGCCCCTGCCATGCACCAATGACCTCTCCTTTCTGTCGCAGGCACACGTGGGAAGCAACTCAGTGAGCCAACAGAAAGGTCCTCGACTTCAGCCCGAGAGCAATGCTGAAGAGAAATCCACATGCCTCAACACTAAAGAGATATCACAGTGCTCACCCACATCCTGCATCAGCGCAGACACACCACCTCACTGAGACTTAGTTCTGGAGCAGCCTTGGGGTCACAATGTGGTGAGCACATCACAGCAGATGGAGGCAGGGACATCTCAAGGTGCTAGCACTCAGAGGATTGTTGGAGGCCAGAAATCTGCTGAGTCCCAGTTAGATGACGAGCCTCTGGACTCTGTCATGCTTCAGTTTCTGGAGCTCCAAAGACAAGGTAGGGAAAATCAGGAAGGGATATTTGGTACACTCCTTGGATTGAAAATTGTAGTGCCGCACAGTGGCGCAGTGGTTAGCACTGCTGCCTCACGGTGCTGAGGGTCTGGGTTTGATCCAGGCCTTGGGTCACTGTCCATGTGGAGTTTACACATTCTTCCCATGTCTGCGTGGGTCTCACCCCACAACCCAAAAACATATACAGGGTAGGTGAATTTGCCACACTAAATTGCCCCATAATTGGAAAAAAGAATTGGGTACACTAAAAAAAATTTAAAATAGAAAAAATGCATGGACAAGTCTGTCCACAAAATGTCTGAGCTGATTGTGCCAACACTGCATTGCAATGATGTCAACACAGCTAAGGCCACCATGGATTAATTGGTGCAAGAATTCTGTCCTGCACTACTGCAGGACATGGATTCCATGGTTCAGCCACTTGTTGGGATCCATGAGTGACAGCACCAGAGGATGGCAGGGCTTCTTGATCTCATTCCATCAGCCCCTCTATTCCAAGGATGAAGCCAAGGGTCCTTAGGCACCCATATTGAAGAAGACCAGTTGGTGTACACACAGGGTCATTCACCCAGGTGACTTCAAGAGTGTCCCACCCATCTGAATATCCTCTTCCTGTGACCATTTCAGCTCCAGCTCCACAGGCCAAGGAGGGTGGCATTGCCACATAGCAGAACCCCAAAAGCAGGTCAAGGCTCTCCAGGAGATACTTGCCAAGGTCATCACATACAATATGGCATGACAGACAGCAGACTGCCTCCACCTCCACTGTGGATGTTGGTGATGCACCAAGACATAGCGGCAGAAAAGTTCAGAAGCTCCAGTTACACATTGTGGGCATGGGTATTAAGCCCTTGGACATAATGTTCACCTCTGTAAATAAACTATCACAAATGGCATCCTTTCCATGTCTCTTTGTTCTGATGAGCTGTGTTCCTGTAATCTGGACCTGAAAACTGGAATCCTGCACAAGATAAAGGCAGGGTGCTCAGTCAGGGCTTCCTGCATGTGCTTTGTGTAAGGTTCCCAGCACACTGGTGGTGTTACTTCACAGTGACTGAACACATCAATGATGGCTATATGTCTAAGGGAATGACAGTGTCTCCCACAATGTACAGTGTGTGTCACTCATTCTGGTCATTCTCAATGTGTGTTCTCTGCACCTTTGAGCTGCGGCTGCACACCCTCACCCCCACCATCCTGTCTGCCTTAGCCTCCTGCGACACTGAACCTCAACAGCACGACTCACGAAGGATGACATAAAATCAGGGTGAAACTTTCCCCACTGATTGCCATAATATTACACTGGTCATTGAGAGCACGCAAGCTGCCACCAGCTAGACAGGAGTCAGATATCCACGGAAGTTCTGTGAGGATCAATGTGCTGTCCCCATTGCAAGGTATCATTATTCTCTTGGAATGTAGGGACTGTGGATGACTGCTGCATCCCCATTGCAGGAGCCTTATACAGAGAGTGTGCTGCCGTCAGTCAGGTGGAAGAGTGATGCTCACAGAAGCCTGTGGTGAATGTGTAACCACTATAATTCACATTGTACATTACTGTGTACGATTGCACGATTCGGGCGCCGGACTGACTGAACTTGTAGACCCGTCATCCCAACCAGACTTGATTTTTTTAACAGGGGGTGAATGTGGTGAATATGTAACCACTATAATTCACACTGTACATTACTGTGTCCCTGTGGGCTCCATCTGTGAGCCGTTGCGCGGCTCTGCCCACAGGGGGAGGTGAGGAGCACGTACATGGCTCTGACCTCGGCTCCACCCCCTTCAGGAAGTATAAGTGCTGCGGTCCTGCGAGTCCACCTTCAGTTCAGCATAGTCGCAGGCAGGCTCAGTTGTAAGCCAATTAAAACCAGTTTACTCCAACTCGTGTTCTGGTTGAATTGATGGTCGCATCAATTTAATCGGCTTAGTGAACTACTATGGAATCAGCCCTCAAACCTGACCGACTGGAACTCGATCCACAGGCCGTAGAAGCAAAGGAATTTTTTTTACATTGGCTTCGGTGCATCAAGGCCTACCTGGCTGCGACGACGACCTCCTCTGTTACAGATGAACAGAAACTCAGTCTCCTCCACGCACGGGTGAGACATCGTATTTCTACTCAACTTAATGAAGCTGACTCTTATATTGAGGCCCTCTCGATGCTTGACTGCCTATACGTGCGGCCCGTGAATGAAGTTTACGCGCGACACATCTTCACAACTCGTCGCCAGCACCCTGGGAGTCGCTAGAGGACTATCTACGTGATCTCAAAGCCCTAGCATGCGACTGTAACTTCCAGGTCGTGACAGACTCTCAGCACATGGAACTCGCCGTCCAAGATGTATACGTTGCGGGGGTCCGATCAAATTATGTGCGGCAGCGTCTTCTCGAGAAAGGGACCCAAGACCTGGAGAACACGGTAAAACTGGCGACCTCATTAGAGGTCGCTTTCCAAAGCCTAACTGCGTTCCCGGCCGATCCAATCGTGGACCCCCGACCAGATACTGCCCCAGGCCTGCGCCACATGGGCACCTGCCCACCATGAAGGACTATTGTGCCATTTTTGCGGCCAGCCCCAACACCCCCGACAGCAATGCCCGGCCCGCAACACAACCTGCAGCAGCTGCAGGTGAAAAGGGCACTTTGCTAAGGTCTGCCTGGCCAAATCTAAAAACTCGAACCCCAACTCGAACACTCGCTCCTCCGACTCTCAGGATCGCAGACCCCGTAACGTGGCAGCGTGTCTGCCGAGTCCGCCTCCGCACAACATGTGTGACTCACGGGGCCGCCATCCTGGCCATCCTCCCCCACGCGGCCGGCCACGTGTGATCCATGGGGGCCGCCATCTTGGATGCCATCTTCCTCGCCGAACGCCACATGCGATCAACGGGGGCCGCCATCTTGGCCATCACCCACTACCCAACTCGAACAGTCATCGCGGGGCCACTCCAGCATCGCCGACCACGACGCCGTCTCCCCTCAACTCAACGCCGTCACCTTGGGCCAGTCGCGGCCCAAGCACCTTAACAGCTCCATGATGGCCGTCCGGATCAACGGCCACGAGACACCGTGCCTCTTCGACTCCAGGAACACCGAGAGCTTCGTTCACCCAGACCTGGTAAGGCGCTGTTCGCTCCCGGTATTCCCAATGCGGCAAACAATCTCTCTCGCCTCGGGGCCGCACTCAGTCCAAATACAAGGGCGCACCTCAGCGACTCTAACGATACAAGGTGCCAGTTACACAAATTTCAAATTGTACGTGCTCCCAGACCTCTGCGCCCCACTCCTCCTAGGACTGGATTTCCAGTGTAACCTCAGGAGCCTCACACTCAGCTTCAGCGGGCCCCTGCCCCCACTCACTATATGCAGCCTAGCAACCCTGAAAGTCGACCCCCCCTCATTCTTCGCTGACCTCACCGCCAACTGAAAGCTAGTGCCACTCGTAGCAGGAGGTATAGTCTGCAGGACAGGGTGTTCATCAGATCTGAAGTCCGGCGCCTATTGCGTGAAGGAGGCACAGAGGCCAGTAACAGCCCCTGGAGAGCTCAGGCAATGGTCATCAAATCCGGGGAAAAGCTCCGGATGGTGGATGATTACCGCCAGACCATTAACCGATTCACGCACCTTGATGCGTACCCCCTTCCCCGGATTGCGGACATGGTAAACCAAGTCGCACAGTACTGCATGTTCTCCACGGTGGATCTGACGTCCGCATACCATCAGCTCCCAATTCCGCCCGGAGAACCGCCACTACACGGCGTTCGAGGCAGACGGCCGCCTCTTCAATTTCCTTCGAGTCCCCTTTGGCGTCACAAATGGGGTTTCGGTGTTCCAAAGTGCAATGGACTGAATGGTGGACCAGTACGGGCTGCCGGCCACTTTCCTGCACTTGGATAATGTCACCATCTGCGGCCATGATCAGAAGGACCACGACGCCAATCTCCACCAATTTCTCCAGACCGCACAAAAGCTCAACCTCACATATAATAAGGAGAAATGCGTTTTCCCCACCACCAGGCTAGCCATCCTCAGCTACGTCATGGAAAACGGAGACCTAGGACCCGACCCTGACCGTATGCGCCCCATCACCGACCAAAGATCGGTTGCCTTCATGTTTGACAATTCGCAGCGGGGCAAGATCAAAAATGACAAGATCTTGAGGTGGAGGATCGAATTCTCCACCTACAATTATGATATTGTATATTGTCCTGGGAAGCTCAATGAGCCCCCAGATGCCCTGTCCCACGGCATATGCGCCAGCGCGCAAGACGGCCGTCTTCAGGCGATCCAGAATGACCTCTGCCATCCGGGGGTCACCCGGCTCGCCCATTACATCAAGGCCCGCAACCTGCCCTTCGCCACTGAGGAAGTTAAAGCCGTCACCAGGAATTACTCGATCTGCGCCGAGTGTAAACCGCACTTCTATAGACCAGACAAGGCACACCTGTTAAAGGCATCCCGGTCCTTTGAACGCCTGAGCATCGATTTCAAAGGGCCCCTCCCTTCAACAAATCGCAACACTTATTTCCTCAACGTTATAGATGAATTCTCCCGTTTCCCGTTTGCCATCCCATGCCCCGATATGACCTCCCATACAGTCATCCGATCCCTGCACAGTGTCTTCACCCTGTTCGGTTTCCCTAACTATGTCCACAGCGACAGGGGTTCGTCCTTCATGAGCGACGTGCTGCGTCAGTACCTGCTCAGTAAGGGCATTGCCTCGAGCAGGACTACCAGCTATAACCCCGGGGGAATGGGCAGGTGGAGAGGGAGAACGCGATGGTCTGAAAGACCGTCCTACTGACCCTACGGTCCAGGAATCTCCCAACCTCAGGAGGTCCTCCCCGATACGCTGCATGCTATTAGGTCCCTCCTTTGTACGGCCACGAATCAGACTCCTCATGATCGCCTATTTGCCTTCCTTTGGTGAACTACTACTGGGGTCTCGCTTCCGCCCTGGTTGAGGACATCGGGCCCTGTCCTCCTCCGAAAACACGTTCGGACACATAAGACTGACCCCCTGGTAGAGAGGATCCAACTCCTGCACTCAAACCCCCACTACGCTGACAGGACACCGTTTCCCTCCGGAGCCTGGCACCCGCAGGCTCTACTACCACTACTGCCGATGTACCTCCCACACTACACCCCACCTGACTTCCCTGCCCTGCACTCCTGCGCCTACTTGCTTCCCGTGCTCCCTTCCGCCCTGCACACCGGTTCACAGGAACAAAGCTCAGGAAGAACCATCCCCGGAGTCCACCTCCGGACCCGCACTGAACATCCTTCCACAGCCATCCGAGACGGCTTCAACACCGATGCTTCGTCGGTCGCTACGCACGATTCGGGCGCCGGACCGACTGAACTTGTAGACCCGTCACCCCAACCGGACTTGATTTTTTTAACAGGGGGTGAATGTGGTGAATATGTAACCACTATAATTCACACTGTACATTACTGTGTCCCTGTGGGCTCCATCTGTGAGCCGTTGCGCGGCTCTGCCCACAGGGGGAGATGAGGAGCACGTACATGGCTACGCCCTCGGCTCCACCCCCTTCAGGAAGTATAAGTGCTGCGGTCCTGCCAGTCCGTCTTCAGTTCAGCATAGTCGCAGGCAGGCTCAGTTGTAAGCCGATTAACGCTATAGTTTACTCCAACTCGTGTCTCTGGTTGAATTGATGGTTGCATCAAAGCCATGGGAAGATAATGGGATATCCTCACTGGAGCTCTTCATCACCTCCATGAATATAATAGCAATGAGTGCATCCTGAGCTTGTCTGCCTTGTCTGGACCTCGCCACTCCCTTATGGCCAACATCCTCTCTTTCAAGGACCTTCTCAGCCTCATCGCCTTTGACATCCTCTTTGTTGGAGGAGACATGCCGATCTCCTCCTCAGCTAGTTCTTTCCCCCCACTGCAGCGCCACGTTGTGCCTGGCAAGTGATCATGATGTGTGACATGCTCTGCAGATTGCATTGCAGGGCTCCATTGGACCAATCTCGGCACTGGAACTTTATCTTCACCATCCCGATGGTGATCCACCAAAGTGCGAGTTGCAGCATGAGTCTCGTTGTACCTTGTCTCAGCTGCACTCTGTGGCCTCTGCACAGGTGTCATCGGCCACCTCCTCAGTTGTTAGCCCTTGTCCCCAAGGTGTCAACCTTGCAGCCACTGCGGACCCTGAAATATGTCAGAGATCTGAGAGCAGCTCAAGAGTGTAGGAGTTGGCACACTCCCTGGGAATTAAGCACACACCTGAAGGATTCATTTTTGGTGGTCACAAACCAGCTGAACATTCAGCAGTGGAAGCCCTTCTGGTCCACATAGTTCACTACTTGAAGCCCCAAACATCTGAGTGGAATGGAGAGCCGAGTGCCACACGAGTGCAGTCAATGGCACCCTGCACCTGTGGAGGGCCAGAGATTCACACAAAGTCCACCTTTCTTGTATCCTGGCTTGCCTTATCATGGTTGAAATGGATTGAAGTTGTGTGCACTTGCAAAGATTGTGAATGTCAGCTCTTGGATGCACATGTCTGTGGAGGTTTGCAAAATCCCACAGAGGTCACCTGTGCGAGTCCTGAAAGAAGCCAATGGCATAGAAATTGTACGTCACCGTAACTTTCAGTGATACTAGCAGTGGATGCCCTCTAAGTCCCCATGGTGCCAAAACCAGTAGGTGGCAGAAGATGTGACCAACCGGTTCCCTGGACTTCATAGTCATCAACGACATTGGTTCTTAGAGGTATGTTAGGCACCGTCTGTCGATCCTGGGTCTAGCCAGGCACCTCCAAGCAATGTCTTTCTGGGCTTCAGCCTCTGCATGTGGAGCAGGACTGCCATTCCTTCATCTTGATTGTTCTGCTCCTGCCTTTGGTGAGTCAGGTGTCTCCATTAACATCTTCTTCTTCTTCTCTCCTGCCAATGAGCAAGAGGACAAAGAATTCACCATGCTCCATGTTTCGGATGTTCTCCTCACTGTGAGAGACTTGATACATATAGATACATGGATGATAGGAGCAGGAGGAGGCCTTTTGGCCCTTCGAGCCTGTACTCTGGCTCATTATTGTCCGAGATCTGACCAGTTACGGTCGTGTGATCAGCAAACCTGAAAATGGAGTTGGAGCCAAATTTTACCACACAGTCATGTGTGTATAGGAAGTATAGTAGGGGCTAAGTACGCAGCCTTGCGGGGCTCAAGTATTGAGGACTATCATGGAGTAGGTGTTGTTGCTTATACTTACTGATTGTGGTCTGTGTCTCAGGAAGTCGAGGATCCAGTTGCAGAGGGAGGAGCCAAGACCTAGGTTTTGGAGTTTGGATATGAGTTTGGCTGGGATCATGTTGTTGAAGGCGGAGCTGTAGTCAATGAACAGGAGTCTGAAGTAGGAGTCCTTGTTGTCAAGGTGCTCCAGGGATGAGTGTCGGGCCAGGGAGATGGAGTCCGCTGTGGACTGGTTTTTCTGGTAGTTCGTGAATTTCAGTGGCTCAAGGCATTCTGGGAATATGGAGTTGATGCGTCTCATGACCAACCTTCTCAAACAATGACGAGACAGAGTACAGGAATGAGAAAGAGAATCTGGCGAACTGGTGCGATGACAATAATCTCTCCCTCAACGTCAACAAAACAAAGGAAACTGTCATCAACTTCAGGAAGCGTAGTGGAGAACGTGCCCCTGTCTACATCAAAGGAAACAAAGTAGAAAGGGTCGAGAGCTTCAGGTTTTAGGTGTCCAGATCATCAACAACCTGTGCTGGTCCCCCCATGCTGACACTACAGTTAAGAAAGTCCACCAACGACTCACCAACTTTTATAGATGCACTATAGAAAGCATTCTTTCTGTTTGTGTCATAGCTTGGTATGTATCCTGCTCTGCTTTGTGGAGGTCGTCACTGGATTTTTGTGTAGGTCACGGTCGCCTGTCTTGAATGCCTCAGACCTGACCTTCAGCAAGGAGTGAATCTCCCGATTAAACCATGGTTTCCAGTCAATGAACATACGTACTACCTTCTTTGGAACACAGTCGTCTACACACTAGCTGATGCAGCCTAAAGACAACCTCAAGAACAGTGATTTTTACACTTGACAGTCTTTCTCTGGTACACACGAAGTCTTCCAGCCAGTACCCTGGAGTCTTCACCCCCGAGTCTTCCTCTCAATCTTCCCAGGTATTCCCCTCGATCTCCATCCCCATTCCCCAGTCTCAACCGAGTCTTCCCCATGGTATCCTGCAGTCAACTTCTGATCTCTCTGAACTAGGACCATGGTACCCTTCGGTGCTACTCCAGTATCCTCTAATTAAACCCCTATTACCATTCCAGTGTTATCCAAGACTCCTCCAGTACCCTTTGAGTGTTATTCTTGTCTCCCCTGGCTGGGTCCCCAGTACCCTTCCAGTGTTTCCAGATCTTGTTCCAGTGTTACCTTGGGCTTCCTTGAATAGAAAGCTGGTCACTGCCAGTCAGAGTCTGGTCACCCCCAAGTCAAAGGCTAGTCAGCCCCAGTCAGAACAGGTATCACTGAGTCAAAGTCTGGTCTCTAAGAACTCTGATTCAGCCCTCTTAATATGTGGAACTGCTCGGCAGTCGCTGTGCTCAACTCCGAGCTCCCCGTAAAGGGGTCCTCGCCAGGTGCCATGTCTTTTGAAGCCATTTGTGATTTGTGCCGTTCTGACATCCCATCGGCATGGATGGATATTTTGATGGGGTGTACAATTCTGGCATTTGGGCAAGATAATGAGATGGAAATGTATGATAATGATGTTCCTGATGTTTAACAGCAGGAAACACAGCCCACTATTGATGGGGGAGAGGGCAATAGTGGCAAGTGTTCATGCCGACATAAAACGTAATTTTGACCTTCTTGCGATACTTCTGCTCCCGTCACTAAACCCACCCAACACTAATAGGGGAGGATAATTATGGCCGTTGCATTAAAAAAAGCTTTGCAATGCATTATCTTCCCAAATCTAAGGACAGACAGGTTGGAGTGCTGGTAGGACCCCTGCACCGCCTATTTTATTTTTTGTCAAGGCACGCCGCAACGAGTGCCACTTAGATACTTAACAGGCCACCGGCGGACCTTCCCCTGTGACCAAGGACCTGTGGCAAAATCTCCCAACCCATCAATGCTGGCAGCTATACTGTACTTCGCCCCACCAGCAAGGCGGTGGCTGCTGGTGCTGCACCCACCCAATATCTTGGATCAGGGTTGGACCCAGGTGCATGATTGTGCTAAGGGAGCACAGGGTGTGGGGGAGCAGGTTAGGGCAAAGGCTTTCTGCAGACACCCCCTTCCTGATACCAGGTTATTCGATCAGACACCAAGTGCCTTTTAATGAGGGAACCCCACTGTCTCTTTCCCCACATCACCCCCCTCAACCCACCCTACACCAACTACACCACCACCCCGGGAGCCGGAAGCAAACACTGCAGGCTCCGTACATGGTGAACACCCTCCCCCCCCCTCCCCCCCCCCCCCCACTTGTTGCTGGGCTAATACAAGAGGCAACAGGATGAGGCCCTTAAGTTGACATTAAGTTGACCTGAATTAGAGGCAGGAAAGCCATCTACGGGCCTTCCCACCCTGAACTTAATCAAGGATGGAGTTGGGAAGGTGGAAAGTACCCATCCGCTACCATTTTATTCAATTATATGCCCCTACCACTAAACTTGCCTGGGGAAGGGCACAAGATTGTGACCTCAGTCTAGCTAAGCTACAATAGGTGTTAATTTATTATCTTTTAAAAATGTGTCTTTGAATATTAATTTCAAATACTGTATTATATATAATGCTGAAATACAAGATAAATAAGATTGTATTTTTAAATGTCGTAATCACTCATATTACTAATAAGATACTGGAAAGTAAAATAAAATCCTTTTGCCTGCCTACAGCATATTGATGAATTTCTAAAGCTATGAATTCTAGCAGTGACAGAGAGGTTGTAGACATCATCTTATGCAGATCACATAAAGGAAATGAACGCTTCTTTGCTTAAACTCCTGCTGGTACGGAAACTGTTCTGTGATAAACCTGATGCACTTAGATAAGCTGAACCTAATTTAAATCCCATTTTAAAAAATTGCAACTGTCTCCTGATTTTTAACTGCAAAGCCATTTTCAATTAATCTGGCATTTTGTTGGAACATTTGAATGTATCAGCTTCATTTTTTAATACAAATAGTTTGGGTTTTTTTAGTCACTGCTTACGACATTAATTGCTGAATATTTCTTTATGTGGTCCTGATTAAAGTCTCTCTTCAAAATGAAATCATGAAGTATTCAAATAAATCCATCAAATCATCGTGCGAGTTGTCTTTTTGTCCTATATTTTAAGTAATGCAAATATAATGCAGTAATGTATATCCAACAACTTCGACATAATCCTTTGAACGAGGGTTTACACTATATGCATAATGGACAAAAAAAAATCTCATTTGTGTAACTGCCCCACTGCACTGCTGTATGATTGTCATGTGTTCTGTCACTAAATTGGGCAAAAGAAGCTACGTGAATCATTTAGCTAAAGTGTAGCATAAACAAAAAGGTGGGCCATGTTGCATGAGATCCACTGCTTAAACAACAATGGAAATTTAATTGCACACCACCATCATATTTCATTGGTTGTTTTCATCGCTGAATTTGCATCTTCTTTTGTAGTCAGAATGTGTTTTATGAGAAGTGGGTAGGGACAAATTTCCATAAACATTAACAGACCCATTTTCTTCTGAGTTTTATAGACTGAATGTACTTAACGGGACCTTGTTAATTTGCCAATAAATCATGCAAAAGCAACTGAGAAAAATGATGTATAGCATGATTGGGTGATACCTATAGTGTAACTGATATTGAACAATAGGTAAAACAATGTGTATAATCGAACAGCATTTTTTGATACATTGCTCTGCGCAAGTGAATTCAATACAACAGAAATCACAGATTTCACAAAATGTAGAAACAACAAACTCATGAAAGGTTTCCAAATGTATTCCATTTTTGTGTAATCCAGCACTAATTTTTCTGCCAAATTCTTTAGTTTTACGATGCTTAGTACACTGATAAACAGCTTTGTTCATGAACGAAGCCTAATAGATGCTATTGTATTTTTGCTTTCATTAAGCTCCAACCATGCCTTTGCCTCTATGCTGCAAAATTTGATGTGAAGATGCTATGACAGGCTTGGCTTCTCCCAACGCAGCTGGCACTGCTGATGCCAAAAGCCAGAGCTTGTTGTAATGGGATCATGGGAGACTCGTTCAGCGCACAGTTTGCCTGCTAGGTTCCCACCCGCCTCTGAGCACTCAGCTCTTGTGCTTGAGTCCTCTTAATGAGGGGTACAGGACAATGCCAGCATTGTTGCTTCTGTTTGGAATCTTGTGCTAAGAACAATTGCTGTTTACCCAAGCATTTGCCCTACCCAAACTCTGTCGTTAATTATTTCTTGAGCTCCTGATTAAATCTGCTCTGTGCTCCAATACAAAGAGCTATTGAGCCAGCCACTGGACATCTTCTCAGTCTATGGTATTGCTCAGTCTTCATCTCACCACCCATGCAAAACTGTTACCAACACAATTTGCATATTATTCACCTACAGTACACAGAATGTTTATGCATGGAAATCCTTATGTTGCCATAGTGTGATAAACCAATATCAAATACAGATATGATAGAGGTTGCTGAGGAAAATATGTATACTGAAAAAGCTAATATTGTAATTGACCTTGATAATTCTGGACAAGGAAAATTCATCTACTTCCATTTTAAAAATCGACGCATCGTAAGCTTATTTACAAAATTGTCAAACAGCTAATACTTCTTTAATGTTAACCAAAAAAAAAATAGAATGTTCACTGTGCCTATTTGCATTTTTCTGTTTAGTAATTTTGCATTGACAGTATATGTGTTTCTAGCTCCTATCAAATGCGCTGCTGGCACTATGTAAAACAGCATCATGAATATGCATAATTATGGAGGTTTGCTGTAATTTTTCTGGGTTATCTGATGTGACATTTATAGGACAGTAACATACATCAATTTAAGCAACAGCGACAAATACTAATTCTTTGCATTTTTGCATTAAATATTTATAAAAGTTAAAAAAATACTGAAGTATTTTTCAATGTTTTGTGAAGAATTATTAAAAATTCTTCATACTCATTTAAGGAGCAGTTGAGACTTCTCATTTAAAGGTCTCTCTCCCACAAATCCCTTCCCCACTAACATTTGGCTTTATATATATAAAACACAATCTCTGAAGCAGGTAGGTTTGCCATTTCTGTTACTTAAAATGATGGGCTTTCAGGTTTGTTCTAATACAAGAAGTGGTGTATTATTACAACCTATTAAGAACGCACTAGAAAATGGCCAATATTTTGTACAAGAGAATACCAGACAGATAAAAATTTCAAAATGAAAATGCAATGTCAACACCTGATTATAAATAGTGTCAGATCCATACTTTATTTTTTGAACAACACAATTATTAACTAGCTTGAGTATGGTATTTTTTTTCAAAATTTGAAAGATCCAACAATGTAAAAGAATATGTTACAACTTTTTTAAAGTTTTACAATAATGACATGTTTACAAATGGAATGAATATCCTGATGCAGATACTTTGATTACTGTTACATACTATAAATTTTATGCGATTTCATGGCACATTTAGTTTTTATTTATGGATCACTTTATTTGGGTTTTTGCATCCTCATATAATATAGCATAAATATGCACCAAGTTTTACCATGTTACTAGTTATAAATTATAGTTAATTGGCTGAATGGAATAAAGTAAATGTATAGCTGCTTATGTTTAACATTTTTAATTAACATTTTATCCAAACTTAATTAGCGATCACGCAGTGCTTGAACATTACTTTTAGCAAAAGCACAATATATACTACCTCCTTGAATTTTAATGCATGCAGTTATTCTGCAAGAAGCGTGCACATGAATGAACAAAATTTATACCAACCACAGAGAGTGCTTAAATCTAGACTGACTTTTATTTCAGTATGCTATTTAATTCAGTAGTATGGATTAAATAAAATTTATATTTCCCACAAAATATGATACCACCTTTGAAAACAGATGCTAAATTTCAACTTTCAAGTCCTAGGTCACACCTACATAATTGGCCAAACCTCAATATCACAGAACTGCCATGCTGGCATGAATATTTCGATTATAATTAGTGAGGCCTGCTGAGAAGACATGATGATAATGGAATAATAATAAACGAGGATATGCATCAGTATAATGGAGACCAAAGATGCTCAACTTCACATGCAATACAAAGGGCATGGCTGCAAATTGGATATTGTAACAGTAATATTCTACTATGTATGTCTGGCTATTTCCAATGAATGACTATATATGATTAAGTACTGTGCTATATTAATAGTGTAATGTGTAAAATGATAAAAAGTGGACAATGTATTAACATATCTCAATAACTAACCGAAATAAAGTCTGGTCAGAAAAACACAACATGCAGTTTTGGCATCAGAGTTCAGTAATAGCTCCAATAACAAAATGTACATAGAAGCAGTGCTTATATAATGCAACAACAGCCATCTTGGATTAACCTAAAAAGTACATTTAATTTCTATTAAAACGTTTTCACTTCATGATTGTAAGTGCTATAGTTATACACCATGAGAAATCATGCAACAGAATTTATTTTATAATTGGCCCATAGATTAAATGCTGTTTTAGTGCTTATCAAAATACATATTTTAAAGAAGTACTTGTTTGAAAAGCTGGTAGACAAAGTTCATTGCTGTCAGGTTAAACTCTCATTAAGTTTAGGACTTGAATTAAATATAATGGATACATTTATTTCAATTTCTTTTAAGGAACATGGTGGATCTAATGTGTAAAAATAAATTCCCTCTAAAGAAATGTATTTTATTCCTAACTAGGCTGTTCCAGGATTTACAAGGTAAGCCCCTGTTTTACAACCTATATATTTTCGCTTTAGTCTCTCTTATAAAGAGAGGCTATAGGTGATAAAAAATGATCTATGTCTGATTAAATAGCTCATGTGTCTATTATAACATCAAATATAAGTACAGATGCCGTATAATTTTGGGATTAAGTTTTTATTAATAAAACAAAGCAGAGGTCTGGAAAGTATATCATTATCAATTCCACTTAAACAGAGTTGTTGATTACTTCTACTAATAGTAAAAGCCATATTTAGTAGATAATGTTCATATTGTTATTCCTATCAATTCCTGACTATCATATGAATTTTCTAAATGTTTCTTTGGTATGTATAATAAGAATTCTTGGAACCACAGCAAGAAATCAGCAAGGCTGTGCTCCTTCTACATATATATATATTTGTGTATACGTGAGTTAAGTATTTATATATGAAATTCTCTTTGACCAGAACAGGACTAAACACTTGATTAAACCAATTAGTGCCTACAATAAAAAATAAATAGTATTTTTATGCAATCATTTTGTCTATGTTTCCGAGTTGATATAAAATTAGGAAAGTGGGGAACCTTTGCATGATAATTTAAAATGTCACATTCCATTGAAAGAAATCATAGTTTTTATAAATTCAACTGAAGATATATTGGAGCAATTACATTTGTATTGTTCGGACATGGTACAGAAACAGCACAACAATAAAATATAGATAGGGAACCTTCAGCACTAAATTGGGTGGTGAACAAGCGAAGTTCAGACTTTAATTATTATGCCTTGTAATCCTTGTATTTAAATCAAAATCCAATAAACAACATAACTTTACACTTCTGCGTATATTCAAATAGACTCACATGTACCGATAATGAAAATTTCTCCCTGTTTCATGATACATATCAGCACAAGTGATTGGTCTTAATATCCAGATTAGCAGTGATTAAATCAGGCCCAAACTCTGATCACTACGTTTGCATTAAAAGTTTTGTTGTCTTCCATTCCATCATATTAAACAAACTATTACACGTTCACTCTTTCTAAAAAGCGGCAAAATATATTAAAATTTACTTCTTTGCAACTTCATGTTTCCGAACAAAGATGCTACATGTATGCAACATTAAAGACAACATTAGTTCAAATAAACTTTAAATGAAGTTATGTTCTAGGGAATATAATTTTTTATCATCAATAGCTTTTTTGAATTGAATACATCAATGGTTCAAACAATGGATCAAACTTTTTTTAAACAGCAATTGTAGGTTGTTTAAAAAAGTAATTATGTTTTATTCTTTAACAGTTGACTTTGCATTCCCAATATGTATCAGTCCAATCAAAAGACATTGGTTAAAATACAGATAATGCAGAGCATGTTTCAGATCTTTTTCCATGTTTGCTGCAAAATTACTTTCTTAATAAAAATAAGGACAAGATAAGAAACAAAACAGAAAGATGGAGAAATAAGAAAAGTCCTGAAAATAACAAAAATTTAGTGGCTAAACAATGATAAATAAAGTCCATGTTGTAGGTTGATGAGTCAATAATCCATGCTAAGATTAAAAACAGTCTGAAATTTTGAAATTCAACCACTTTTTTCAGTACTACATATTTTTTAAAGTACCTAAGGACCATGTTACAGATATTTATTTACAGAAAATCTGAAATCACTGTACTTTATCCTTGCACATTTTACCTATAACAAAAAAACAAACTTCCCTTCGAGAGGTCTATGAACCAAATATTAAATGTCAGACCTAAATCCTCTATGAAAATCATTTCAGTTTAATCCTCTATCTTCTGCAGCATGCAAATAAGTGCCAAGGCCCTCAGCCTGGCGTCATACATGCAGCCAATTTACAGATACTGAATTATGTGCTATGAGCTCCCTTTCTGCACCTCCCCCATCTCTGAACTTGATCCCAGCTGCATACGTTATAGGCAAAATCACAAACCAAGGTAACATATCATAGATTGCATGCTGTAAATTAACTAGACATTTGATGCAGAAAAACTATGGCCATACGAAGAGACCGAATAACAAAACCATTTATTTTCCATACTGCAGACATTGTGGATTAAACATATCAAGCAAACACATATGAAACCACCACATATTTGTCTTTGCAGAATTCTAAAAGAAATTCAGCAGATGAATAAAATTAGATGCAGTTCTTTCTGAATGGGCATCATACAGAAGAGTTGAATATTTAGGTGTTAATAAGATGCACAATTCATAAATTATTGAGTTCATTTTGAAGTCTCTTTCCTAATGTGTTCTTGCACAATGTGTGGAATTGTGTGTTGTGGTATATCATTTTTTTTGTCTAAAAAGGTTTCCAGTGCTCACATCTTCCAACCTGGTCTGGTTTTCGGGTTTTCTAAAATAAGTACATTGCACTGGTAAAATATACATTCTTGGTATCTGTGCTGCTTAATATTCATGGATTTATTTACAGTTCCCCATATTGAAAATCTCACATGCAAGTGCATTTTGGTATTTTGCATTACTGTCATGTCTATATTCCTGTGGGAATCTTCAATAAGATTTTTGATAAATCAAGATTTAACAGGCAAATATTGCTATAATGTATTCCATATTTCCATATTTCAGTTTGCTTTTTGAAATAAAACAAAACAGCGGCAGTCTGCTATTTAGATTGTTCACTACATATAAATAATAAAGGCTTGAATGTTAAATTTTAGTTTTACCCCAAACTTATTTTTAATTGCTTCGAGGTGCCAATTTGGATGAATATTTTAGAGATGATTAATGGCTAAGTTTTGACAGTCTGAAGGATGTGTCTTCTTCTGTTAACGGTATTCCATTGTACCCCCACTTCCTTGCCTTCTTTATGTGCAAACATTTCTGATTATTAGAAAACAGGAACGCTTTGAAGTTAATATTCAATAAATCATTTGAAAAGAGGTATTTTGTAGATTTCATAATATCCGTTTGCATTTCTTTTAGAAGAACAAATTTGTTAAATTCTGCCGTATAAGTTTAAAAATTCTTAAAAACACTCAGTAGCCTGCTAACTTCAGGTCAACCCGATAAAGGTTTCATCACTGTGGACAAATTGAATCAAAGCATTCATCATTATATGTTTTAATTGCAGTGACTTTTTTGTTTGACAAATATATTGTTAATGGAAATGGTGTTGGAGCATGGGAAGACCACACCTTCTATAATCCTGTCATTTTCTAATTCATCATTATTGTGCATTAAAATCCTGATGTGAAGGTATTAATGGCAAAGCTGGTGTCACTAGTAAATACAGCCAAAATTCTTCTTGTTGATTTAGATTTTTATGTGAAGGTATTAAAGGAAGGTTTTGCAGTCTAACATATTTGCAATTCCTATCAATGCCGTACAGTGTATTATATTCATAGGTTCCACTACAGCCAGACTGAGATGTGGTTAAAAATAATAATACGAAATGGTCAACACAAAAGATAACTCTAGAGAAAATTGTACTTTTAGCATCAGGTTACATGCTGTTTTCAGCATTGGTTTTCTGTTTATTTGATAAGGGGTTTTATAGAAGTAAAATCACTCTCTGCCGTTTGCAACTTACATGTCTATATATAAGTAGGAGCATGCAATTGTTATGGTGATAACCTTTGTTCTAGGGGGTGTGGCTTAAATTCATGCTCCGCCAATGTTATTGGTAGAAACTATGTGCAGTTGAAAATTGAACTGTACACTGCGATAATCACATTCTGCTCACTCCCATTACCATATATTCTTCATTATTGTATTGAGACCATCTGAGTCTGAAATTATTGTCACTCCAATGAGCAAATGAAGTACAGGAATACCAAATGCTTAAAATTAAATGTGTGTGTGACAAAGAGAAAAAGATACATCCACAATTAACTAAAATCGGAAGACGTTAAGAATGTACAATGTTGTATAATGTTTCATCCTGTTAATGCTCACTGGAACAAAAAAACATGCTCTAGACGTCATTTTAGCTCTCAGTAAAATGACATGATTACAATTGGAAAATGTAATAAATTAATTACTGCAATAAATGACAATTGAATTCTGTAATACATTATTTTGCTGATGCAGCTTTGGTAGCGAAAACAACAGATTTTTATTATAACAAACAAGTTAAACATAACATTGTCAGATACAGGTACAGCACATCGCTATATTGCAGATACTGTACTATATTGATACAGAATAAATTAAAGTGCATGACAAAAGGAAACAGGGTTATGCATGAATCACTATGAATTGGGTTGGCAAGTCAGTTTAGACTGACCTTATTGCTGCCAAGTTTTATTCTTAAACTCTATGTTATGCCTTGAGTTTTCTACTATAAATATAAATTATTTATTATTCAGTATTCAAGCACTGATAAAATATTATTATATTGACTTCAAGTTTGCTACATAACAGAGCATTACTGTTACCTGGGTGTCTGTCACAAGTCACATTTATAGGTTTTCTAAGTTACTGCAGTCAAAAACACACTCACTCAGATACACCGGTGGGTTTGATCAATCCAAGCTACAGTAATGTTTATACAGTGACAATCCTGCTATATATTCTTTACTACTCTGTCAAGTGAAATTGATTCATAATCAATAAACCGATTTAATAGAAAGTGTCCCAATGCAAACATTACCTACAAAATAGGTCAGAGGACATTTTGAATTTGTGTTGGCTTGGTTTCTTCAAAACTCTTATGAAAATACATTTTTTTTTTGTTTACCATGCCTCACACTGTTTTTGCACACCCAGGTTTCCCCATTCTGCACACTCCTTTGGCTGCAGGCATGTGGAACTATGCTAGGATTGACACTGTCAACATACACTTGGTTGGACATACATCAATTCATATTTCTCACGTTCAGCACTATTACCTTAGATTGGCAGAGCAAGCCTCATGCTGTTCTAATTCCAGGAATAAGTCTGAACAGTCAGTTCTGCCACTCTTGAAGTAAAGAGATCTTACTAGTCATCTTCCATGCTGAAATGAACAATTAAAAATTAAGGATGGTGCACTGTTTAGACTTTTTTCAATACATATTTTATTCTCATACACCTTTAATAATCTGTAATTTAGACAAATTAATCTTAATCTTTCATGTACATTTGCCCTAATTTTACAGTGCTAATGTCTGGATCTTGGCCTTGATTTAACAAATCACATTGCAAAATTTGCTGTTAAAATACAAAATTAACTTTGACAACTTTACATCTTCAAAAGCAATTCAGTTAAAGTGCACAGTGGCACAGTAGTTAGCACTGCTACCTCACAGGGACTCGGGTTTGATTCCAATCTTGGGTGACTGTCTTTGCGGAGTTTGCACTTTCTTCCTGTGTCTGCACAGGTTTCCTCTAGGTGCTCTGGTTTCCACCCACAGTCCAAAGATGTGTAGATCAGGTGAATTGATCATGTTAAAATTGCCCCTTAGTGTCCAAAACTTTGGTGAGGATAGGGCCAGGGCATGGGCCTAGGTCAGAGGGTCATTGCAGATTCAATGTGCCAAATGGCCTCCTTCTGCACTACGGATTCTATAATTTCTATGAAAACAAATGTTAATGATCTATTATGCCAATAGGGCAAAACAAGAGCTGGTATTTATATAGCACCTTTAATGTGGTCAAATGCTCCATGCCTTTCACAGGAGCATTATCAAAGGAAATCTAACATAGAGGCAAAGAAAGAAACTTTAGGACAGATGAAAAAGGTGAAAGATGGTTCAGAATTAAAGAATGAGGTATGGGAAGAAGGAGAGGTAGAGACGTAATTGTTTGGGACACGGAGGATTGGTTGATAGGGTGGAACAAGGAGGCTCTGAAAAAGCTTAAGAGCTAGGCAGCTGACAGCATGGTTTTCAATAATGGGGCAATAATGGAAATGCATAAGAGACAAGAATTGGGACAATGCAGGGCAGTATGGCTGAAGGAGGCCAAAAAGAGAGCTGGAGCCATGGAAGAACTTGAAAATGAAAACACAAATTCCAATATCATTGAATTGTTTTAATATATAAATACAGAGTATCCAATTCTTTTCTTTCCAATTAAGGGGCGATTTTAGTGTGGCCAATCCACCTTCCCTACATATCCTTGGGTTGTGGTTAACGAAAGATTACAGCCTGGGTGTTTACTTACCTAACCTGCAAAGGAGGGTGGTGGTTGGAGGGTGGGTACAGGTGGCACCAGAAAAGCATTGGGAACCCAGAGGTCAAGATTCCACCACACACATAACAGCGCTGATCAGTTTCCGAACCAGGTGTCATCCTGATTGACAGGTTTGGCTTTTATTTAAGATTAGGAACAGATCTCTTGAGGCTGCAGGCCTGTGGTCGGGGTGGGGCTGGTGGGCAGTAATTTCAGCAGGGTAAGGGATTAATGGGGGAATGAAGGGTGGAGGACAAATTTGGGTGTTGCTGCATTTTTCAGACCCATTGGGCAGTATCAGAGGCATCATGGGGATTTTATAGAAACTTGGCTGTTTTTTGGGGTACAAGTTGAATATGGGAAAGAGTGAGGTATTCCCAATTGAGACGAAGGATAGGAAGTAGGTCATGGAGAAGGGGTTGCCGTCGTGACGGGGAACATGTTTTAGGGTTTTGTTGTCAGTACCTCTGCCATTCTCGCTGACCAGTACTCCGTGAGCCTAGTGGTGGTATCAGCCCTAAGGGTGTGGGTGCAGTGGAGGCCACATTTTGGTCTGGATGGTGCCTCGGTGTGGGCATCAATCTGCTACAATAGGTTTGCGCCGGTGGATTGGATGCGAGGGTGGCAACAGGCAAGGATTGAGCGATTTGGCGATCTGGTCATAGGGGAAAAGTTGAGAAGTTCGTTGACATGGAGGAGGAGCATGAGCTGCCCAGAGAGAACGGTTTTAGGTACCTGCAAGTCTGGGACTTTGTAAGAAGAGAGGTGCCATCCTTTCCTGAACTGCAGTCTCTGGGTTGCAAGTGAATGTGCTGTCAAGGGATGAAATAGAGGAGGGGAAGGTGTCCAATGTCTGTAAGGGGTTGATGGAATGGGAGGGAGCCCTGGTGGGGACATAAAGCCAAATGGGAGGAGGAGCTGAGAGGGAAGGTGGGGGCCGAGGCGTGGGCAGAGGCCTTCTGGAGGGTAAATGCGTCCTCGTCATGTGCGAGGTTAAGCTTCATTCAGTTTAAAGTGATACATAGGACACAAAAGATGGTAGCATAGATGAGTAGGTTCTTTGAGGGGGTAGAGGATAGGTGTGGGTGGTATGCCGGGAGGCCCGCTCAGCATGTCCATATGTTCTGGGCCTGTACAAGGTTGAAGGGGTTTTGGCAGGGGTTCGCAGATGTGATGTCTGAGATGCCGGGAATGGAGGTGATCATGAGTCCAGTGGTGGCGATATTCAGGGTGTCGGAAGACCCGGGAGTCCAGGGGGCGAGAGAGGCTGATGTTTTAGCCTTTGCCTCCCTGATAGCCCAGAGACAGATTTTGCTCGGTGGTGGGATTCGGAGGAGCTGAAGTGGGGGTATGGGTGAGCAACCTGGCGGAATTCCTGAGGCTGGAGTAGGTCAAGTTCATCTTGAGGGTGTCGCTGGATGAGTTGGATGCCATTTATTGATTCCTTTAAGGAGATTTGAAGGGTCAGCGGGGGGAGGGGTGATGGGGTAAGGGGTTTAAAATAGGGCAGGCGGAGAAGGGGAGGGGTGGTATTCGGGGAGCAGGGGGGAGTGGGGATGGGTT
The DNA here is from genome assembly GCF_902713615.1 of Scyliorhinus canicula. Lineage (NCBI taxonomy): Eukaryota > Metazoa > Chordata > Chondrichthyes > Carcharhiniformes > Scyliorhinidae > Scyliorhinus > Scyliorhinus canicula. The sequence goes on along the minus strand of NC_052153.1, from coordinate 139,253,021 downwards.
GTTATAATGTTGTTTCATTGTTTTTCTGCGTTTGTTTATATGAAAATGCCTTGAATAAAATATTTTTTGAAAAAGGTTTGATCGAGGAAAGAGGGTAGATGAGGTAGATGGCAGTCAATTGGGAAGAGGGTTGTCAAACAAGAGGGTTGGGAAAAACATTAGGAATTTGATCAAGGGGACACTTGGAGGCCTTTCTGGTGGCAAACTGGATTGAGGGAGGTAGAATTGAGATCTGGGGTACGGGGAAGTTTGCAGACCTGCTAGGGCAGTCAGAGGCCTGGGTGCTAGGTTGGAGACTTGGTGGCATGAATTGGATGCCTCTGGGGTGTGACCAGAAGCCTGTGGGGTGGGATTGGAACCTTGGCTAAACATTATAGGCCTCAAGGGTAGTTTGGAGGGCTCGGGGATGTGCCGATGGGACCAGAGGCTACATAGGGAAGATTGAGGCAAGGTTCCCGATGGTGAGTCTTATTCAGGCAGGCACTTGGATCCAGAAGGTGGGTCCCAGGCTCACAACCTCATTGTAATATTAAAAATGTCAACTCACCTTTCTTGGACATTACTACCTCAGTTAAAGCCAGAGGTGGATAGGGTTGGAGGCAGCTTTAATTTCGGGATTCTGATTTTTAAGACCATAACTCCCACCTGACCCAAATCCACCAGTTTCTGTGAGCTAAAATTCCACAGCCGAAAGAATAAGGTTTTCTCATTTTAAAAAGCGTGTTATATGCTAAAATTGATCACATGTGAGGCCCCTTCCTCTGAACCAGAGATCCACATTCAAATCCCAATCCAAACTTATTGGCCATCGTAGATATGTTCAACCGAAACGTTGATAATTAATCTACGAATACTTCCAACATAGTGGTATGAATGGAGAGTTTCCTGGTCAACCATGGCTGATGTGGAGTGGTGCCCCTCAAATTATTATCACTTATCTCTCTATGAAACAGAGAGCAATACCTACAGTCCCTTGTGAAAGATGGCTAATTATGGATGGACATGTCACATTTGGACATGTTTAAAACAATGCTCTGTATTCTCTTGAAACTACTTTCAAAGGTAATTCTACTCAAATTTCAGTACTTCTACTAAAGAAAAGAATGATAAGCCATTGAAGAACATATTTGAATAATGGAATATCTAACTATTATATTAGAAAGCCATTGGCGGCGAAATATAGAAGATAGGAAGAAGTTAGCCGAACACAGTAGATTCAATCAATTTCAGTACAAAGACGGGAAGTCGATCATGACAATGAAAGTCTATCATGGAAGAAATTACTGAAGTGAAAGAGGAGCACCATATGAGATGTGACAAAAGGAAGCCAATATGGGAGAACATGGGACCTGGGTGAGATTTGTTAATATATAAATAGACTATGTAATTTAGCTTTTAGAAGTACAATCCTTGAAGGATATCCAGTGACATACATACAGGGTATCTGCATCTGAAGACTAGTGACTACACTTCATTGGATTATGCTTGCGCAACTTCTCTTCACACTAACCATAATATAGGTGAAAGAAGATTCAGACTTCACTCAACCTCATAATTAACACATAATTCAACATTGGTGAGTTACCCCAAGTTTTTGAAAACTCAGACGTTTGATGCTAAGCTAAAGTGAAACCTGAACAACCAAGGGCTGAATCAAAACAAGTCCCTGGGACAGGAGGTAGATTACTTCCATTGTTGCCGCTCCATAGCAATTATTACACAGATAACTAACATGCGCACCTCCAGACAGCAATAAACTTGAATGGAGAAAATAAGACAAATGCAAAGATGTTAAGTGTTATGACAAAATTGGAAATTATGGCATTGGTTGCACAGTCCTCAACTCTAATAGTCGCCTATGTTAAGGGGATTGTATTTAACAGGTAAAAGTGTCTTTCAGGAAACTGATCTCCTCGTGGGAGGAGTTGAATCCAAAAAGGAAAAGAGATTTAGAAAGTCTATGAAAATAATGGTCTGTGTGATCGAGGAATTAGAGTAGATCCCAATGTCCGATCTAATATCTGCCCTTAACAGTGACAAGGGTAAAAATTATTAAGTGTAAGAAACATAACAATTATGAGCAGAAGCAGGTCTCTTGGCCCCTTAAGCCGGATCCACCATTCAATACAATCATGGTTAATGTATTTGTAATCTCCCACCTACACATGATACCCTTTGACCCCACTGTTATCCAGAATCTGTCTACCTCTGTTTTTAAAACATTCAAAGACTCATCTTCCAACAACCTTTGAGTAAGAGTGTTTCAAAGCCTCGCAACCCTCTGAGAGGAAACATTTCACCTGGACCGGATTTTCCTCGGCCGACTGCTGGCAGAAGAAATCCCGATGGCCAGGTTAATCGGTAATCGGGCCAAAAACGGGTTTTACACTAGTCATGAAACTCGTTGCAAGTATCCTAGCCTGAAGTGCCGGCCCCAACGAGCTTCCTCATTTCACCGATGAGAGTCTGACCCAAACCCAGCAGGAACATGCAAAAAGCTCATTGGAGCTCTTTTAAATGTAATTTATGGGCAAGACATGAAATTAAATGAAAATCGCTTATTGCTACAAGTAGGCTTCAAATGAAGTTACTGTGAAAATCCCCTAGTCGCCACATTCCGGAACCTGTTCGGGGAGGCTGGTACGGGAATTGAACCGTGCTGCTGGCCTACCTTGGTCAAAACCAGCGATTTTGCCCTGTGCTAAACTAGCCTCACATCTGATTCACCTTCCTCCTTGGATTCTCCAGCAGCTCCGCCCCCAGCCAAGAGTCCAGCTGGCATGAATTGGTGCAAGTCCTGAGAAACAGGGATCTAGTGGTGCAATCAAGGGGTGGCAAGGGGTGAGTACCCTCCTTATAAATGCCTCCAGGGTGCTGCAGGAGGTCCTTCATGTGAGTTTTTGTAAGAGGCTGTCTCCTTGTTTTCAGCACCTGCACGCTCTTGAGAACAAAGAGGCAGCCTCTTCAAAAACATTTCAGTTAGCAAGACAACTAAGCTCCTCCGAGTTAATGAATCCCTACAGAGCTACATAAACAAACACCCTCAATCCTCCCTTTGCAACTGCCTGCACTTGTCAATCAGAAAGCTTGTAAAGGCAATTGTTCATGAAATTGAATGTAAACAATGCAGTTCAATGCTTATAGGTTTCTAAGCTTGCAGGGAGGCTTAAATACTTCAAAATTCAATTAAATTGACTGGGGGAAAAAACACTTCAAAGGTTTCCGCCACATTAAAGAGGCTACTTTTACCTTCATCTCAAAACCTAGGACTTGGCTCCTCCCTCTGCAACTGGATCCTTGCCTTTCTGACCCATAGACAACAATCAGTAAGGATTTATACCAACACCTCCTCCACGATAGTCCTCAACGCCGGGTCCCACGAGGCTGCATACCTAGCCCCCTATTATACTCCCTATACACATACGAGTGCATGGCAAAATTTGGCTCCAACTCCATTTACAAGTTTGCTGACGACACGACCGTAGTGCGTCGGATCTCAAACAACGATGAGTCAGAATACAGGGGGGAGATAGAGAACCTAGTGGAGTAGTGTAATGACGACAATCCCTCCCTCAATGTCAGCAAAACTAAAGTGCTGGTCATTGACTTCAGGAAGCAAAATATTATACACACCCCTGTCTGCATCAACAGGGCCGAGATGGAAATAGTTAACAGCTTCAAATTCCTAGATGTGCACATCACCAACAGTCTGTCCTGATCCACCCACGTCAACGCTATGACCAAGAAAGCACAACAGGGTCTATACATCTATAGGAAAATAGAAAATTCGGCATGTCCACATTGACTCTCACCAACTTTGACAGATGCACCATAGAAAGCATGCTCTCTGGATGCATCACAGCTTGGTTTGGCAACTGCTTAGCCCAAGACTGTAAGAAACTTCAGAGAGTCATGAACACCGCCCAGTCCATCACACAAAATCACCTCCCATCTATTGATTCTGTCCATACCTCCCGCTGTCTTGGGAAAGCAGGCAGCATAATCAAAGACCCCTCCCACCCACTTTTCCAACTTCTTCCATCAGACAGGAGCTGCAAAAGTCTGAGAACATGCACTAACAGATTCAAAAACAGTTTCTTCTCAGCTGTTACCAGACTCCTAAACGTCCCTTTTATGGATTGATCTGACCTCTTCACATAATCTTCTCTACTGAGTAGTACTACTCCTGTATGCTTCACCTGATGCCTGGGTCTATGTATTTACATTGTGGTATTTTATGTTTGCCGTGTACTTTCTCTTCATGTACGAAATGATCTTACTGAACTGTGCGCAGAACAATACTTTTCACTGTACCTCGATACACGTGACAATAAACAAATCCAATCCAATTCAGATCTTTAAACTTAGCATATTGAGGGTTTAGGGGTACGGATGGGAATACTTTCACTTTATTATCACAAAACTGTATTGTTAAGACACTGACTGATTGTTTAAAGGCTGCAAATGGGAAGTGCAGCCAAACGAGCCCATGCCAGCAAAGTCCCCTGACCCTCACCTCTCATGAAGGATCCCCAATGGAATCCTGGACACAATTGTAAGGAGGGTACATACCCCCTTGCCATCCCTTGGACTCCAAGGTGACAGGTTGGCACTGCCAAGGGACGAGCCTAAAAGGGGGAATATTGGGTGTGGGAGGGGCTGAAGGGTGAACAGAGGGTGGGGCTGTAGTGGGTGTTTGAAGGATGCCCCCTTTCCAGAGATCTGGGGGAGCTGTAGCATCTTTCTGAGATGAGGGCACTTTTAAAAATGGCACTCTGATCTCTAAGGAGCAAGACCTGTCAGAGGGATTACGTCCCGACCCTCTTGGGTCCAGTCAGAGCCCACTGTGCCCTTAAATGGCACAAAAACCGAATTGAGGATAAAATATTTACAAAGTGTGATGATTGGCAGATTTAGGAAAATTGGATTATAAATGTATTGGGCAATATAGGGTTAAAAGGCTGGGGTTAGAATGTCGTTGACTGAAACGGTCATGTTTTTTGAAAAAGAGAGTTCTGAGCTGAAGGCCCTGGGTGGTTTAGCAGGAAGCCGGTGAAATTGATGAAGGAATGTGTTTTACAGTCTGGGCTAATGTGTAGTGATTTGCTTGGGGAAATCCCTGGGGAGTTAATGTGCTTGCAGTCCCTGGGAAATAAATTATTTTTTTTAGCTTGGGGAGATGATGTCAGTGCAAGGAGGAGGGCAGAGTGAGATTAGAGACAGGCTTTTGGAAGTAAAGTCTGATCTGGCAACGCTTGTTTTTTAGACCACGGGTAAAGGCAGTTTTTTTCCGAGTGGGATAGTTTGAGAAAGTGCAGTGGTGGTAATTTTGAGGCAGAACAGTACTGGTTGAGGACAAGGAAGAGGCTGAAATAACCCAGTTGAAGCAGTTATTTGACGATATACAGCTAGAGTCTGAAGAGTTTCTAATAGGAGCCAGAATCTGTTTTGTAAGGCAAGTATTACTATATGCCCTGTTAATTTTTAAGCTGATTGAAAGCTGTATGATCTGTTTCTTGTTGTTTAATGAGAAATTGATTTGTAGTGTTAAGGGATAAATGTAAGATGTTCATTTTTGGATGTGAAGTTAAAAAAATTAATATATTTATAATAATGTTTAGTTTCATAGATACAAAACCCTTTTTTTCATGAAATCACACCTGGAGTGAATAATTTTTTCCACAGTCATGAAATAAACTTAAATATTGGGGTTTTGGTTCAGAACCTAGCCATTGTTGGGGCACCGTCCGGGATCGTAATATAAGTTCCATTGAATGGCACGTCGGCGTCACTTCTAACGCTAGCGGAAGTCACTCTGGTATTCCCACTGGCACAAATACTTAGACTCCGATAAGGTGAATCACACCTCTAATCTCTGTCTTCAATGGGTGAAGTCTTGGCCGGATTCTCCATTTGGGAGACAGCTGGACCTGAATCACATCTGATTTGCGCTCACACTAGAAGCACAAATCAGGAAGCGGGTCCCAATCCTTAGCCATGCAAATTCATGCATGGCGAGGATTCTGAGGGATTACATCGGGAAATTAACTGTAATGTTTATTCACACCAAGCTATGATTGACAACACCTGGACCACAGCAAAGAGAGTTAAGTGCTTTCAGTTAGTTTCACGGCTGACTACATCAAAGCCAAGCAAGCGTGAAGGGAGATGAATGGAACAATTCAGACAGCTGGGAATGTGTGGAAGCTGTTGATCAGAACCTTGTAAGATCAATTTCACAGAGAAATGAATGAATAGCTTGCAGATCAAATATCTGAGGGGGTTTAAACCCAGCTGACTGGTTTTCTCTTCCAGGAATTGAAAAGTGCTGCTTCCTGTGCCTGAGCCACCATGTGTATTGCACAGATGAGTTTTAAAGCATGTAAAGTGGCGAGGATTAGTGGGAAGCCAGAGGATTGGGAAGCTTTTAAAAGCGAGTAGAGGACAACTAAATGTCCTAGGGGGTGCTTTTGCTAACACTGTTGTGGAGGTTTTAAACTAATTTGGCAGGGGGATGGGAACCAGATTAGGAAGTTAGAGGTCAGTAAAGAAGCAGCAACTAACGCCAGTAAGGTACGAGATAATAAACTCAATGTGACTAGGGGGAAGAGTAGACAGCGAAGAGTTGATGAACGCAAAGGGACAGGTGGTCTGAGGTGCATTTGTTTTAATGCGAGAAGTGTAGCAGGTAAGGCAGATGAACTTAGGGCTTGAATCAGTACCTGGGAATATGATGTTATTGGTATTACTGAGACTTGGTTGAGGGAAGGGCAGGACTGGCAACTGACTATCCCAGGGTATAAATGCTTCAGGAGGGATAGAGAGGGAGATAGAAGGGGGGAGGAGTTGCATTACTCGTCAGAGATGATATCACAGCTGTGATTAAGGAGGGCACGATGGAGGATTCGAGCACTGAGGCAATATGGGTGGAGCTAAGAAATAGGAAGGGTGCAGTAAGATTGTTGGGACTTTACTACAGGCCTCCCAAAAGCGAGCATGAAGTAGAGGTATAAATATGCAGACAGATTACAGAAAAATGCCGGAGCAATAGGGTGGTTGTGATGGGAGATTTTACTTCCCCAACATTGAATGGGATTCGTGTAGTGTTGGAGGTGTAGATGGAGCAGAGTTTGTAAGGAGCATCCAGGAGAGTTTTTTAGAGCACTTCGTAAATAGTCCAACTCGGGAGGGGGCCATACTGGACCTGGTATTGGGGAATGATCCCGGCCAGGTGGTTGATGTTTCAGTCGGTGATTACTTTGGGAATAGCGATCACAATTCCGTAAGTTTTAGAATACTCATGGACAAAGACAAGAGTGGTCCGAGAGGAAGAGTGCTAAATTGGGGAAAGGCAGAGTATAACAAAATTCGGCAGGAGCTAGGGAATGTGGATTGGGAGCAGCTGTTTAAGGGTAAATCCACATTTGAAATGTGGGAGTCTTTTAAGGAAAGGTTGATTAGAGTGCAGGACAGACACATCCCTGTGAAAATGAGAGATAGAAATGGCAAGATTAGGGAACCATGGATGACGGGTGAAATTGTGAGACTAGCTAAGATCAAATAGGAAGCATTCATAAGATCGAGGCAACTCAAAACTGATGAAGCTTTGGAGGAATATCGGGAAAGTAGGACGAATCTCAAACGCGCAATAAAGAGGGCTAAAAGGGGTCATGAAATATCTTTGGCTAACAGGGTTAAGGAAAATCCCAAAGCCTTTTATTCATATGTAAGGAGCAAGAGGGTAACTAGAGAAAGGATTGGCCCACTCAAAGACAAAAGAGGGAATTTATGCGTGGACTCAGAGGAAATGGGTGAGATTCTTAATGAGTACTTTACATCGGTATTCACAAAGGAGAGGGTCAAGACGGATGTTGAGGCTAGGGATGGATGTTTAAATACTCTAGGTCAAGTTGTCATACAGAAGGGGGAAATTTTGGATATTCTAAAAGACATTAAGGTGGACAAGTCCCCAGGACCGGATGGGATCTATCCCAGGTTACTGAGGGAAGCGAGGGTCGAAATAGCTGGGGCCTTAACAGATATCTTTACAGCATCCTTGAGCATGGGTGAGGTGCCGGAGGACTGGAGAATTGCTAATGTTGTCCCTTTGTTTAAGAAGGGTAGCAGGGAAAATCCAGGGAATTATAGACCTGTGAGCTTGACGTCAGTGGTAGGCAAACTGTTGGAGAAGATACTGAGGGATAGGATCTTTTCACATATGGAAGAAAATAGACTTATCAGTGATAGGCAGCATGGTTTTGTGCAGGGATGGTCATGCCTTACAAACCTAATAGAATTCTTTGAGGAAGTGACAAAGTTAATTGATGAGGGAAGGGCTGTAGATGTCATATACATGGACGTTTGATAAGGTTTCCCATGGCAGGTTGATGGAAAAAGTGAAGTCATATGGGGTTCAGGGTGTACAAGCTAGATGGATAAAGAACTGGCTGGGTAACAGGAGACAGAGAGTAGCGGTGGAAGGGAGTGTCTCAAAATGGAGAAGGGTGACCAGTGGTGTTCCACAGGGATCCGTGCTCGGACCACTGTTGTTTGTGATCTACATAAGTGACCTGGAGGAAGGTATAGGTGGTCTGATTAGCAAGTTTGCAGATGATACAAAGATTGGTGGAGTTGCAGATAGCGAGGAGGACTGTCAGAGAATACAACAAAATATAGATAGATTGGAGAGTTGGGCAGAGAAATGGCAGATGGAGTTCAATCCAGGCAAATGCGAGGTGATGCATTTTGGAAGATCAAATTCAAGAGCGTACTATATGGTCAATGGAAGGGTCCTGGGGAAAATTGATGTACAGAGAGATCTGGGAGTTCAGGTCCATTGTACCCGGAAGGTGGCAATGCAGGTTGATAGAGTGGTCAAGAAGGCATACAGCATGCTTGCCTTCATCGGACGGGGTATTGAGTACAAGAGTCGGCAGGTCATGTTACAGTTGTATAGGACTTTGGTTAGGCCACATTTGGAATACTGCGTGCAGTTCTGTTCGCCACATTACCAGAAGGATGTGGATGCTTTAGAGAGGGTGCAGAGGAGGTTCACCAGGATGTTACCTGGTATGGAGGGGGCTAGCTATGAAGAAAGGTTGAGTAGATTAGGATTGTTTTCATTGGAAAGATGGAGGTTGAGGGGGGATCTGATTGAGGTCTACAAAATTATGAGATGTATGGACAGGGTGGATAGCAACAAGCTTTTTCCAAGAGTGGGGGTGTCAGTTACAAGGGGTCACGATTTCAAAGTGAGAGGGGGAAAGTTTAAGGGAGATGTGCGTGGAAAGTTTTTTACGCAGAGGGTGGTGGGTGCCTGGAACGCTTTACCAGCGGAGGTGGTAGAGGCGGGCACGATAGCATCATTTAAGAGGCATCTAGATGGGTATATGAATGGGCGGGAACAGAGGGAAGTAGACCTTGGAAAATAGGAGACAGGTTTAGATAAAGGATCTGGATCGGCGCAGACTGGGAGGGTCGAAGGGCCTGTTCCTGTGCTGTAATTTTCTTTGTTCTTTGTTCTAAAAAAGCAATAAGGGGGAGCAGATGAAGTATGAGTGCAAGCTAGCTAGTAATATAAAGGAAGATAGGAAGAGTTTTTTTCAATATATAAAAGGTAAGAAAGAGGCAAAAATAGACATTGGACCACTGGAAAATGAGGCTGGAGAAGTAATAATAGGAAACAAAGAAATGGCAGATGAACTGAATAGTTACTTTGCATCAGTCTTCATGGTGGAAGACACCAGTGGGATGCCAGAGCTCCAGGAGAACCAGGGGCCAGAGGTGAGTGCAGTGACCATTACTAAGGATAAGGTTCTGGGGAAACTGAAAGGTCTGAAGGTGGATAAGTCACCTGGACCGGATGGACTACACCCCAGGGTCCTAAAAGAGATAGCTGAGGAAATTGTGGAGGCATTGGTGATGATCTTTCAGCAATCACTGGAGGCAGGAAGGGTCCCAGAGGACTGGAAAGTGGCTAATGTAACACCACTGTTTAAGAAGGAAGGGAGGCAGAAGATAGGAAATTATAGACAGGTTAGCCTGACTTCGGTCATTGGTAAGATTTTAATGTCTGTTATTAAAGATGAGATCGCAAAGTACTTGGAAGTGCATGGTAAAATAGGACAGAGTGAGCACGGCTTTCTCAAAGGGAGGTTGTGTCTGACAAATCTGTTGAGTTCTTTGAGGAAGTAACAAGCAAGTTAGATAAAGGAGAACCAGTGGACGTGATTTATTTAGATTTCCAGAAGGCCTTTGACAAGATGCCGCATAGGAGATTGTTAAATAAGTTAAAAGCCCAAGGTGTTATGGGTAAGATTGTGGCATAGATAGAGGATTGGCGGACTGGCAGAAGGCAGAGAGTGGGGATAAAGGGGTCTTTTTCAGGATGGCAGCCGGTGACTAGTGGTGTGCCTTAGGGGTCTATGCAGGGACCACAACTTTTCACAATATACATTAATGATCTGGAAGAAGGAACTGAAGTAACTGTTGCTAAGTTTGCAGATGATACAAAGATCTGTAGAGGAACAAGTAGTATTGAGGAAGCAAGGAGGCTGCAGAAGGATTTGGATAACCTAGGAGAGTGAGCAATGCAGTGGCAAATGAAATACAATGTGGAAAAGTGTGAGGTTATACACTTTGGAAGGAGGAATTTAGGCATAGACTATTTTCTAAATGGGGAAATGTTTAGGAAATCAGAAGCAAAAAGGAACTTGGGAGTCCTTAATCATGATTCTTTTAAGGTTAATGTGTAGGTTCAGTCGGCAGTTAAGAAGGCAAATGCAATGTTAGCATTCATTTCAAGAGGGCTAGAATACAAGACCAGGGATGTACTTCTGAGGCTGTATAAGGCTCTGGTCAGATCCCATTATTGTGTGCTCAGAGTATTGTGAGCAGTTTGGGGCCCCGTATCTAAGGAAGGATGTGTTGGCCTTGGAACGGGTCCAGAGGCGGTTCACAAGAATGATCCCTGGAATGAAGAACCTGTCATATGAGGAACGTTTGAGGACTCTGGGTCTGTACTCGTTCGTGTTTAGAAGGATGAGGGGGGATCTTATTGAAAATTACAGGATACTGCAAGGCCTGGATAGAGTGGACGTGGAGAGGATGTTTCCATGAGTAGGAAAAACTAAAACCAGAGGACACCACCTCAGACTAAAGGGACAATCCTTTAAAACGGAGATGAAGAGGAATTTCTTCAGCCAGAGGGTGGTGAATCTGTGGAACTCTTTGTCGCATAAGCCTGTGGAGGCCAAATCACTGAGTATCTTTAAGACAGAGATAGATAGGTTTTTGATTAATAAGGGGATCAGGGGTAATGGGGAAAAGGCAGGAGAATGGGGATGAGAAAATATCAGCCATGATTGAATGGCGGAGCAGATTCGATGGGCCGAGTGGCCTAATTCTGCTCCTATGCTAAAGCAGTGATTTTTTTTCACTACCTCTGTGTGGACTGCTCTCTAGCTTCCAGACAGGGGTAACTTTCTGGAGGGCTTCCAGACAGTTGTCTCTTTTCTGGGGGTGCTTCTCGACAGGGGTCTCTCTTATAATGAGCTTTCAGGCAGGCATCTCTTTTCTGTGGGGGGAGGGCACAGGATCTCGCTTAAGTGGGTCTCTGGTGGGGGCTTCTTTAATTAAGGGGTCAATGGTGGTTTTTCTTTAATTAGAGGTCTCTAGTGGGGGCATCTTTTATTAGGGGGTCTATGGTGGAGCGGGTGGGGGGGTTCTGGTTGAGGTGAGGTGGGCAGGTCTTGCAGTGTGGGGGAGAGGGTGGTCCTCCAATGGACTGTGGGGGAAATTCCCTTAAAGAGTTACCCCCTGGCCCATGGCGAAGTCCACCACATCAGAGTCATATTTGTCAAGACCTGCACCAATTCCAAGGACCGGAGAATCACAAGGTTCTGGAGAATATGATCCCCAGGATGCAAATGGGTCTTAATGGCCAGCGGGGGACCGTAGCGTTGGGTGCCGATCCCGTTTTCTGCTCAACTCTGGATTCTCCACCCCCAGTAGCAGAGATCCCGATGCCACGGACAAAACAGTGACCCTTAGCTTCTCACACAAGAAGAAACATTCTCCCCACATCCATCCTGTCCAGACCACTCAAGATCTAATATATTTCTGCCAAGTTGCATCTTACTCATCTAAACTCGAGTGGATGCAAGCATCTCCAACTTTTTCTCATAAGATAACCCACCCATTCTCGATATTCATCTCGTAAACCTTGTCTGAACTGCTGCCAAAACATTTACATCCTTCCTTAACTAAGGAGACCAAGAGCTTGATTCTCCAATCCCCCAGCCACGTGTTATTTTAGAATTTAGAACAGTACAGCACAGAACAGGCCCTTCGGTCCTCGATGTTGTGCCGAGCAATGATCACCCTACTCAAGCCCACGTATCCACCCTATACCAGTAACTCTACAACCCCCATTAACCTTTTTTTTTTTTTTTTCGGACACTAAGGGCAATTTAGCCTGGCCAATCCACCTAACCCGCACATCTTTGGACTGTGGGAGGAAACCGGAGCACCCGGAGGAAACCCACGAACACACGGGGAGGACATGCAGACTCCGCACAGACAGTGACCCAGCCGGGAATTGAACCTGGGACCCTGGAGCTGTGAAGCATTTATGCTAACCACCATGCTACCCTGCTGCCCGGTGTTATGGATACAGACCCCGGAAGTGCAGAAGGTTTTAGTTTAGACAGGCATTATGATTGACACAGGCTTGGAGGGCCGAAGGGCCCGTGCCTGTGCCTGTGCTATCCTGTTCTTTGTTTCTCAGCAGCGCGCCCCCTTCTCTGGCGATGGGATTCTATCTTCCCGTCGCTTGTCAATGGGATTTCCCATTGAAGCCACCCAAACCGTCAGGAAACCCACAGGTGGGGTGTTGCCAGCGAGAACAGAGAATTCCAACAACCAGAGAATTCCAGTCCAATATTTCAGATGGGGTCTCACCTGTACAACTGAAGCATAACCTCCCTCATTTTATATTTAATTCCCCTTGTAATAAACAATAACAGTCTATTCGCTTTCCTAATTACTTGCTGTACCTACATTCGAACCTTTTCTAATTATGCACTGGACACCCGGACCCTCCTGCATCCCAGAATTCTGCAATCTCCCACCAGTAAGTGGGTTTTATTCAGAAACATATAAATAATTAGATAGTTTGGAACAGTGTAAAATCTTATTGGAACAAAATGGGTCAGATATAGCACGCTGTTTCTGCCTCTGAAGATTCCAATACAAGAGATTGTGCACAAATCAGAGAAAGCACAGTTAATGTCACAAAGTTATGCTTTTCACAGCAAACAAATATAGGGCAGGTTAGTGCAAAACTGAAGGCTACCAGAAGGAGGACAGGTATCCGCATGCCCTAACCCCAACTGAAGAGTTTGTGAAAAAAAATCCTGTGGTTGGGCATTTGAGGTGCAACAAAAGAGTTTGGGGGGAAAAAAAGAAGTTAGAACCACAGTGTGAGTTAAAATTGCTGTGAGAAAGAAATCAGAGGGTCAAATTTGAAAGCTCCCAAAACTGATGTCAGGGCTAAATGCACTATTGATTGGCTGGATGGTTGAGTAAGGGGCTAGCATTACTTAATGGTAGACTGCACTTTTTGAGGGGAAGTGCTTTGAGAGCTAATTGTAACCAAAGACAGAAGAATAGCTAAACATGGGAGAGAGCATGCACCAAGGATTTTTGACATTGCATTGGAGATCTTGATGAAGGAGGTGGAGCCAGGGCCTTGGGAATAAAGGTCATCCACTGATCATGGCTCATGACTCTGCTGCACTACAGGCACACATGCACAGCATGCATGCAATGAAAGCTGGTTTGAGTTTTAGTGCAGCACTCAGAATTCTGGTGGAAGGGACTTATGCTGCAAACAAAGCCATGACATCAGCCATCAGACACTGCCTTATGATTGAGTCCATGAAAGTGTTGATGGACTTATTTTCATGCTGGAAAAAAATATATGCTCCAAGCTCTGTGCCAAGTTGGTGCTAGATCCATCCATGCTGCTTGACATTGACTGCAACATTTCTGGCAGGTTTCCCAAAGCAAAAAGGCAGTGCAAGCATAAAGGGCAATAGCAGGAGTGAAGGACCTGGTTGCAGTCCTGCAAAATGTTTAATTACCTCATTTGACCACTCAATGAATGAGTGAATGCATCTTCAAATCCCATCTCCTACCAACAATGCCAGTAGCTTGAGCCACTGATAATTCACTACAGCCAGTAATTTACCTACAAGCTATCTCCATCAATTCAGAATATCTAATATGCATATGTTTCACCTCACCCTCACAATATATGCAGTTACAAGCCTCACACCCACATCTCACAGCTTGTATGCACTATCAGCTATTCAATCTTGACAGCCACATCAGTCAAAGAGATTGCTTGACACTGATTGACACATGTCTCCAATTGCAGGACAGATTAGTGGAAAAGTGAAGACAACAGGAGCTACCTGGAGGAGGACAGTGATGCCGGCATGTCCTAAACCCCATGGAAGAGACAGTACTGGCTATTATTGAGGCACCCATTGAGAAAACCGTAATTCTCCTTCTCACATCCCACCTCCCGTTCATTCCTTCTCTTTTGATTTACAAGCTGCAAATGTTAAAAGTGTTCATCTCTCATTTCTCATCCCTCCTCACACCACAACTATCAACATATTCCCTTTCAGGTACCCAAAACGTGCAACACAGCCAAGCACTGGAAAGAAAGCAAGGGGACATTAATGACGAAGACACAGCATTGATACTTGATTTCCCACTCAGTCACCTATTCAAATACTGACATTATGCGCAATTAAAAGGATATCATAGAAGCATGTTATGAGCCAGACAGAAATGGGAGGACGGACTGGGGACCGAGGTAGGGTGGGAACTCTGGAGCAAAGCTCTGAGCAGGGCTAACTCCACATTCTTGTGCGCAAGGCTCAGTCTCATACAGCTCAAAGTGGTGCACAGAGCGCACCTGACCAGAACCAGACTGAGCAGGTTGAAGGTTTAATTTGAACAGTGCCAGAGGGGCCCAGCCAACCACACCCACATGTTCTGGTCCAGATTTTCACAGTAACATCATTGCAGTATTAATGTAAGCCTACTTGTGACACTAATAAAGATTATTGTTATTACTATTATTATTCTTGACCTGCAGCCACAGCAAAGAGCAGAGAAAGGTAGGTGCCAACTTTTCATAGGACAAGGTCACACATAAGTTCTGCTGCAAAGAACTCAGATGAGAACTTCAGTATGACAGCCCCAGAGTAAGACTGATGGAAATGCAGAAAATTTGTGATGCATTGGGAACCCTGCCAGAAAGTCTGCAGTCAATGAAAGGAGCACCAACTTGACACTGGACTTTGAGCATAATTTTTCCAGTGTGGAAATAACTCCATCAACACACCTATGATGCAATCATGATGGAGTGTCTGATGGCCGATGTCTCAGCTTTCTTTACATTATAAACCACTTCCACCAGAAGTCTGGATGCTGCAGTAGAACATCAAACCAGCTTCCGTTGTATGTATTTTCTTTTCTTTTTTTAATCGTTCATGGAATGTAGGTGTTGCTGGCTAGGCCAGCATTTATTGCACATCCCAGAGGGCATTTAAGAGTCAATCACATTGCTATGGGTCTGAAATCACATGTAGGCTAGACCAGATTACCTTCCCTAAAGGACATTTGTGAACCCGATGGATTTTTACGACAATCGACAATGGGTTTCATGATCATCATTAGACTTTTGATTCCAGATTTGTTATCGAATTCAAGTTTCACCAGTTCCCATGGTTGGATGCGAATCCGGGTCCTCAGAGTAATATCTTGGGTCTCTCGATTACTAGCTCAGCGTCAATAGCACGGCAGCACAGTGGGTATCACAGTTGCTTCACAGCTCCAATGTCCCAAGTTCAATTCCTTGCTTGGGTCACTGTCTGTGCAGACTCTGCACTTTCTCCCCGTGTGTGCATGGGTTCCCGCCGGGTGCTCCGGTTTCCTCCCACAGTCCATAAATGTGCAGGTTATGTGGTTTAGCCATGATAAATTGCCCCTAGTGTCCAAAAATGTTAGGTGGGGTTACTGGGTACCGGGACAGGGTGGAGGCATGGTCTTAAGTAGGGCGCTCTTTCCAAGGGTCGGTGCAGACTCGATGGGCTGAATAGCCTCCTTCTGCACTGTAAAATTCCATGAATAGCACTATGCCACTGTCACCCCATGCTGCGTCTATAGCCATGAGGTCAGAAAATAGCCCTTGTTACCAATTAGCACAGCAATCCCAGAATGACGGCATCATGCCTACTGCCAGGGAACCAGGCATTAGCATGCTTGATTCTCTGCTACGGTCACATGTCAGCTGGACATTGAGGGAGTGAAATACTTTTCTATTGTGGTATGGAGCAGAGTTGACATGTGGCACGCACAAAATGATGTGTCAATGGCTCCCTGAACCTAGGGGAGGTCTGTAATCTGAGCAAAGCCATGTGTTCAGTTTGTCTGCTTCCTCAGGCAAGAGAGAATTAAAAGTAGTTAGTTTTCAATGAATAGAGAACATTCACCACAGGCAGCAAACCATGAGAAGCTGCAAATATCTCCAGCTCCAGCCGAGAAAGGACAAGGTACATAGTAGTTTATCAACACAATCACGTTCACAGCCACCAGCAATGCATACTTTGCCCAGCTCTGAAGTAGCAATTCTGACTGTTGCAGGTGGCAGATTTGAGTGAAGATGTCCTTTGTGATGTATAAACATTGCGCACTCGTTTCTTACTGAGGTTAAGTTTGAAAGATTTCTCCTTGAACAAATATGCTGGGCAAATATGCTGGGCAAATGTGGCTTTCTACTAACATATCTCCTTCAGTAATATGCCTCCTCCACTCCTCCTCCATCATCCAGTAGCTTGTCCTCCAATGAATGCCCTTTGTTCATTCTCCAAGTCATGTTGTATTCCAAGGAGCATTACTACTAATGCACCCAGGTTTGGGAGAATCTGACTTGTGCAGAAGCCTGGACATTAGCAAATGTTTCTGGAGTACTTGCCTTGCCACGCCTTGTAGTCTTTGGCAACTTTAATCAAATATGCAAAACATGCAGAATTGAAGAAATAGCCAGACAAAATCAAGCAAACTAACCTGAAAGGAGTGTTAAGTATCTGCAACTCTCTTATAACATCTAAAGAAAGCTAATTTCAATAATTGTGGTTTTCTTTTGAGTTCTCAATCATGGTGAATACACAAGTGGTTCAATGGAGCAAAATCATATCAAATGTCGGCTAAATGACTGGCCCAAGAACTCCGAGAATAATCTGCATAGATCATTCTTCCTACTGGAATGAAAGGCTACCCCACCAAGAAAACTATTTGTTTTGAGCGCTGTCAGGTATTCTAACAGGAAAGGGTCAAATAAAACTTTTATCCAACTTCATTTTGCCAGGACAAACCTCCACCTGTGAAGACCAGGATGGAGGGAAAGGTGCATCAGATCATACAAAAACCCAGCAGGTAGCCCTGCCTAGGTGTTCCATCCGGTTGATTTTGATTTGATTTATTATTGTCACATGCATTTGTATACAGTGAAAAGTATTGTTTCTTGCATGCTGTACAAACAATGCATACCGTAAGTAGGGAAGGAAGGAGAGATTGCAGAATATAATGTTACAGTTATAGCAAGGTGTAGAGAAAAGATTGACTTAATACGAGGCAGGTCCATTCAAAAGTCTGATGGCAGTAGGGAAGAAGCTGTTCTTGAGTCGGTTGGTACATGACCTCAAACTTTGATATCTTTCTCCTGACGGAAGAAGGTGGAAGAGAGTATGTCCGGGGTGCGTGGGGTCCTTAATTATGCTGGCTGCCTTTCTGAGGCAGCGGGAACTATAGATAGAGTCAATAGATGGGAGGCTGGTTTGCGTGGTGGACTGGGCTACATTCACAACCTTTTGTAGTTTCCTGTGGTCTTGGGCAGAGCAGGCTCCATACCAAGCTGTGATACAACCAGAAAGAATGCTTTCTATGGTGCATCTGTAGAAGTTGGTGAGGGTCGTAGCTGACATGCCAAATTTCCTTAGTCTTCTGAGAAAGTAGAGTCGTTGGTGGGCTTTCTTAACTGTAGAACATAGAACATAGAACAGTACAGCACAGAACAGGCCCTTCGGCCCTCAATGTTGTGCCGAGCCATGATCACCCCACTTAAACCCACGTAACCCCGTAACCCAACAACCCCCCCATTAACCTTACACTACGGGCAATTTAGCATGGCCAATCCACCTAACCCGCACATCTTTGGACTGTGGGAGGAAACCGGAGCACCCGGAGGAAACCCACGCACACACGGGGAGGACGTGCAGACTCCACACAGACAGTGACCCAGCCGGGAATCGAACCTGGGACCCTGGAGCTGTGAAGCATTGATGCTAACCACCATGCTACCGTGAGGCCCCTCATTACATTGTATTGTTGGTATGGGGGTATGGGGGGACCAAGACAGGTTGATGGCGATCTGGACACCTAAAAGCTTGAAGCACTCGATCCTTTCTACTTTGTTCCCATTGATGTAGACAGGGGCATGTTCTCCACTACGCTTCCTGAAGTCGATGACAATCTCCTTTGTTTTGTTGACATTGAGGGAGAGATTATTGTCGTCGCACCAGTTCACCAGATTCTCTATCTCATTCCTGTACTCTGTCTCGTCATTGAAATCTGACCCACTATGGTGGTGTCATCAGCAAATTTGAAAATCGAGTTGGAGGGGAATTTGGCCACACAGTTATAGGTGTATAAGGAATATAGTAGAGGGCTGAGGACACAGCCTTGTGGGGCACTGGTGTTGAGGATGATCGTGGAGGAAGTGTTGTTGCCTATCTTTACTGATTGTGGCCTGTGGTTAGAAAGTTCAGGATCCAGTTGCATCCAGTCCAGTGTTGCAAAGAGATTTTCCAGCTGAAGAAATCAAAATGGAAAGTGAGGACAAGCATTACTTGACAGAGGATCATGGGGACAATGCTATCGTATAGAATGCTGCTCCTTAGAATCCCTACAGTGCAGAAGGAGGCCATTCGGCCGATCAATTCTGCACTGACCATCTGAAATAACACCCTCTCCAGGCCACATCCCATCCCTGCAACCCCGTAACCCCACCCAACCTGCACTAAGGGGCAATGTTAGAACGGCAAATCCACCTTACTTGCACATCTGTGGACTGTGGGAGGAAACCGGAGCACCTGGAGGAAACCCACACAGACACGGGGGGAATGTACATATTTCACATAGACATCACAGTGCCAATCGTTTCGAATGGAAATTGTGATTGTTACAGTAGAGTTCCTGTTGCAGGGTATGGTTATCATGTATGATTTGAGAATTGAATTGTTGTTGTTCCAAATTGTTACTGATGTATGTTTGCAATAGTAAAGAAAGCCTAGATTTGGCCCACTGGACACTCACTGGTCACAATAACTCATCCTGTCTATCTGTTGGTGCTGGATTACCTCCCTGGCAAAACGTGGAAGGCTGTAAACATCATGAAGTCAAGATCTACATGGGCCTCCCAATATCCAAGTATCATCCCTTAACCTGTTGGACTTAGACCCATGGACAAGCCAAGTAGAGATGCAAAAATGCACTTTATGATGGACATCTCCAGCACTGCTGGAGGGAAAATTCCTTCCTGAACCTGAGAACAGTAAACTGCTTGAGTTTCAAAATGGCAACACTAATGTTAAATCAGCATTGATTACAAATTGATGTCATAATCTGTCTGCTCTACATACTTGAGCTGCCGTTCGCTGCGCATGTTAATGCCCTCACTCACCAAAATGTCATCTGGTGGAACTCATTCCAAAATTGCACATTGTCAGGATTTGGATTGCCCACCTCCATTCTCGTCCTTATCTGGGGTGAAACGCAGCCCCAATTTGTACACCAGAGACTGAGGGCATGATTTTATGGGCATGTCAATCCCACTATTCCTGATGAATAGCAGGAGAGCCCAAAAACGGGTTTCACGCTGGGTGCCAAACTGATTGAGATGCTCCTGACCTGCGGCGCCCGATTTGGATCGTGTCCTCACTGTGCGTAGTCCAGATCAGCATATTTAAATGAGTCTTAAAACTGCGTCGAAGCCAGAGTCGCCCGACTCCCGGGATTCACTGGCCACAACAGCAGAGCATCATACCAGCACAAATCAGCACCAGTTTCCAAAAATGGAAACCAGCTGTGATGGGCAGGCGGGGAGTTAAAAAGTAATTGGAACCCCAGGTGGTTGGGGACAAGGCAGGGCAGTGACATGGACATTTTGTGGTGGGGGGAACGTTGCCCCTCCTGGGTCCAAGGTATGGGGGTGCTGCCCATGCCTGTGAGGGGTCACAATGTCTGTGGATACGGGTGTGGGGAATCTTCAACTTAACTTTGATATCTGGGCACACTTTAAAAGGACTCCCTGATGATGTGCCATCAACGAACACGAGACGAGTAATGAACGTAACTGAGGCTTTAATACTAAACAGAAAGCCTCCTGGCCTCGGATCCCGAACTGGGGCAGCGGCGGAGACCAGCCACCTTTATACCGAGCCCAAGGGGAGGCGGAGCCAGCAGGCAGTGGTTTCCCACATTACATATAATACACTGGCAGTTTACCACAATACACATATTATATACGACAGTGGTTTGGAGCCAGCAGGCACAAGCCCAGGCATATAGCAATACAGCAGTACAATACAATACAGTGGCTTACCACATTCACCACCTGTTAAAAAAAGAGTCCAGCGGGGGTGAAATGGACTTAAAGATCAAGTCTGTCGGGGGTCTTGACCTTCCGCCGTGATCGCCTCATTTCCGGCTGTGATGTGGACACCGGTGTCGAGACCTGCGCATCCGGGAGCGTGTTGTCCTCTTCTTCATCCAGTGGTTGAGTCGGTGGGGGGGGGGGGGGGGGGGGGGGGGCACGGTGTATGGGCGGGGGTGCTGGTGATGGTCACCGGTCGGCCTGCGGGTGCCAGACCTTGAAGTAGCTGGGTAGTGGTGGAGGGAGACGGTGTAGGTCGGGTGGTGGTGATGGTTGCTGGGGAACCAGCAGGTGCCAAATCCCAGAGGGAGACTGTGCCCTGTCGCACATCATGATGTGCCACGTAGGCATATTGTGGATTGACATGGAGGAGCAAGACCTTCTCGACGAGGGGATCTGATTTATGACTCTTCGCATGCTTCCGGAGGAGGATGGGCCCTGGGACTGTCAGCCAGGGTGGGAGCAAGACCCCGCAGGTGGACCTCCTGTGGAAGGCAAACATACGTTCGTGAGGGGTCTCATTGGTGGCAATGCACAGGAGCGACCGGATGGAGTGAAGCGCATCGGGGAGGACCTCCTGCCAGCAGGAGACTGGGAGACTTCTAGACCGTAGGGCCAAGAGGACAGCCTTCCAGACCATCACGTTCTCCCTCTCCACCTGTCTGTTGCCCCGGGGGTTGCAGCTGGTGGTCCTGCTGGAGGCGATGCCCTTGCTAAGCAGGAACTGACACAACTCGTTGCTTATGAAAGAGGAACCCCAATCTCTCTGGATGTAGGTGGGGAACCCGAACAAGGTGAAGATACTGTGCAGGGCCTTGATGATGGTGGCAGAGATCATGTCAGGGCATGGGATCGCAAAGGAAAATCTTGAGTATTTGTCAACAATGTTGAGGAAGTACACGTTACGGTCAGTGGAGGGGAGGGGCCCTTTGAAGTCGATGCTGAGGCGCTCAAAGGGGCGAGAGGCTTTTACCAGGTGCGCTCTGTCTGGCCGATAGAAGTGCGGTTTGCACTCTGCGCAGACCTGGCAGACCCTGGTCACGGTCCTGACGTCCTCGATGGAGTAAGGCAGGTTGCGAGCCTTGACAAAATGAAAAAGACATGTGACCCCCGGGTGACAGAGGTCATTGTGGAGGGCCCGAAATCAGTCTACTTGTGCGCTGGCACATGTACCACAGGATAGGGCATCTGGGGGCTCATTGATCTTCCCTGGTCAGTACAAGACCTCATAGTTGTCGGTGGAGAGCTCGATCCTCCACCTCAGAAACTTGTCGTTCTTGATTTTGCCCCGTTGTATATTGTTAAACATGAAGGCAACCGACTGTTGGTCAGTGAGGAGAGTGTTGCCTGCCAGCCAGGTAATGCCTCCAATGTCGCACAGCTTCTACAATGGCTTGGGCTTCCTTTTCGATGGAGGAGTGTCAAATTTCGGAGGCATGGAGGGTACGGGAGAAGAAAGCCATGGGCCTGCCCGCCTTGTTGAGGGTAGCAGCCAGAGCAAAGACCAATGCATCGCTTTCCACCTGGAACGGAATAGACTCGTCCACAGCGTGCGTCGCGGCTTTGGCAATGGCAATATCTGCCTTGATGCGGTTGAAGGCCAGGCGAACCTCAGCCGTCAGGGGAAAATTGGTGGGTTTAATAAGTGGATGGGCCTTGTCCGCATAATTAGGGACCCACTGGGCATAGTAAGATAAGAACCCCAGGCATCTCTTCAGGGCCTTGGGGCAGTGAGGGAGGAGGAGTTCCAGGAGGGGGCCCATGCAATCAGGGTCGGGCCCTAGGACTCTGTTTTCCACAACATAGCTGAGGATGGCTAGGCGGGTTGTGCGTAAAACGCATTTTTCCTTATTGTAGGTGAGGTTCAGGAGTTTAGCGGTGTGGAGGAAGTGCCGGAGGTTTTCGTCATGGTCCTGATGGCCATGGCCGCAGGTGGTGACATTATCTAAGTATGGGAAAGTGGCCCGCAGCCCGTACTGGTCAATCATTCAGTATATTTCTCGTTGGAAGACCGAGATCCCATTGGTGACGCCAAAGGGAACCCTGAGGAAGTGGTAGAGGCGGCCATCTGCTTCGAACGCAGTGTATTGGTGGTCCTCCGGGCGGATAGGGAGCTGGTGGTAAGAGGACTTCAAGTCAACTGTGGAGAAGACTCGATACTGAGCAATCTGGTTGACCATGTCAGATATGCGGGGGAGGGGGTACGCATCGAGCTGCATGTACCGGTTGATGGACTGACTGTAGTCGATGACCATCCGGTGCTTCTCCCCAGTCTTGACGACCACCACTTGGGCTCTCCAGGGGCTGGTACTAGCCTCAATGATCCTCTCTCGCAGGAGTCGCTGGACTTTCGACCAGATAAAGGCCCTGTCCCGGGCACTGTATTGTCTGCTCCAAGTGGAGACGGGCTTACAGTATGGGGTGAGGTCAGCAAAGAGCGAGGGTGGAACAACCTTAAATGGTGCGAGGCTACAGAGGGTGAGGGGGGCAGGGGTCCACCGAACTTTAAAGTAAGGCTTTGGAGGTGGCACTAGAAGTCGAGCCCCAGTAATAGGGCAGCGCAGAGATGGGGAAGGACGTAGAGCATAAAGTTAGTGTACTCTACGCCTTCTTCAGTGAGGGTCGCGACACAGTACCCCCGGATTTCTACTGAATGTGATCCGGAAGCCAGGGAGATTTTCTGGGTCGCGGGTAAAATTGGGAGGGAGCAGCGCCTTACCGTATCTGGGTGTATGAAGCTGTCTGTGCTCCCGGAGTTGAAAAGGCAGGCCGTCTCGTGCCCGTTGATCCAGATGGTCATCGTAGATTTTGTGAGGTAATGAGGCCTGGATTGGTCGAGCGTGATGGAGGCGAGCTTTGGAAGGTGATGGGTAGGCCGGTCGGAGGTAGCGGCGGCAACCGTATGACCGGGTAAGCAGGGCTCCCGGGAGGCTGTGGAGTGGTCCCAAGATGGTGGCCCCCATGGGTCGCGCGTGGCGGGTGACATTGGAGATGGAGTCAAAAGTGGCAGCCCCCATGGCGCACGTGGTGAGTGGAGTACAAGACGGCGTCAAAGATGGCGGCCCCCATGGTCTTGTGTGGTGGGCGAAATTAAAGATGGCAGTGAAGATGGCGGCGCCCATGGGTCGCACATGGCGGGTGGGGCAGCAGCTGGGCGCGGCTCCGACAGGCAGCAGGCAGCGCTGCTGGGCCTAGGAGTTTTAGGGAGAGATCAGGCCTAGCAGGCTTTCACAAAGTGGCCCTTCCTCCCACACCCATTGCAAGTTGCATTGCATGCAGGGCAGCATTGTCTGAGATGCTTACCCTGGCCACAAAAGTAGCACTGTGGACCTCCGGCATTGGTGGGCTGCTGTGCGGCACAGGCCCATGCCGCACTTGAGTCGGATGATGGCGGCGCCCATGAGGTTCACGAGGATGCCTTGTGGTCGGAGGTGTAGGCCTCCATGTTCTGGAAGGCCATCTCCAGCGGGTTTGAGAGCTGCACTGTCTCTGAGAGGCCGAGTGTACCCCCTTCCAGCAATCGCTGGCGGATGTAATTCAATTTAATGCCTGCGACCTAGGGGTCCCTGATCTCCGCATGTTGGGTAGCCTATACTGCCTGGAAAGCACAGTTCCGGCCGAGTACCCACAAGGCACACAGGAATTTGGCTAGTGATTCTCCAGGGCGTTGTCACCTTGGGACAAGAAGGTGCCTAGCATACACCTCGTTTACAGACTTTACATATTGTCCCTTCAGCAGCATTATCGCCTCCGTATACGAGGGGACGTCCCTGATGAGAAGGAAAACTTGCAGGCTCACCAATGCATTGAGCATCTGGTGCTTCTGGAGGTCGATGAAGTCTTCGGTAGATACAGCTTAGCCAGTGCTTGAATGTTGCAGTGGCGTCGGTTGCCTGTGGGTCCAGCTCCAGGCGATCAGGCTTGAGCGATGAATTCATCTCAGATGTTTATTTTATTAAATTGATGTGCCATCAACGAATACGAGACGAGTAATGAACATAACTGAGGCTTTAATACTAAACAGAAAGCCTCCTGGCCTCTGATCCCGAACTGGGGCAGCGGCGGAGACAAACCACCTTTATACCGAGCCCGAGGGGAGGCGGAGCCAGCAGGCGGTGATTTACCACATTACATATAATACACTGGCAGTTTACCACAATACCACATATTATGTACTACAGTGGTTTGGAGATAGCAGGGACAAGCCCAGGCATGTAGCAATACAACAATACAATACAATACAGTGGTTTATCACACCCGATCTCCGAGGAACCGGTCTTGCTGGTGTCTTGGATTGGATTTGTTTTATTGTCACGTGTACCGAGGTACCGTGAGATGCATTGTTCTGCGTACAGTCCAGACAGATCATTCCCTACATGAAAAAAACATAGGGCACACATAAATAAACAATGTAAATGCATAGACACAGTCATCGGATGAAGCATACACTAGTGTAGCACTACTCAATAGAGAAGATGGGTAAAGAGATTAGAACAGTCCATAAGAGGGTCATTCAGGAGTCTGGTAACAGCAGGGAAGAAGCTGTTTTTGAATCTGTTAGTGCGTGTTCTCAGACTTTTGTATCTCCTGCCTGATGGATGATGTTGGAAGAGCGAATAACCTGGCTGGGAGGGATAATTGATTATGCTGCTAGCTTTAACAAGGCAGCAGGAGGTGTAGAAAGAGTCAATGGATGGAAGGCAGGTTCGCGTGATAGACTGGGCTTTGTGCACGCCTCTCTGTAGTGTCTTATGGTCTTGGGCCGAGCAGTTGCCATACCAGACTGTGATACAGCCAGATAGGATGTTTTCTATGGTGCATCTGTAAAAATTGGTTAGAGCCAATGTGGACATGCTGAATTTCCTTAGTTTCCTAATGAAGCATAGGCGCTGTTGTGCAATCTTGATTGTAGAATCTACATGGGTGGATCAGGGCAGATTGTTGGTGATGTGCACACCTAGGAATTTGAAGCTGTCGGCCATCTCCACATCGGCACCATTGATGCAGACAGGGGTGTGCACAAAACTTTGCTTCCTGAAGTCAATGATCAACTCTTTAGTTTTGCTGACATTGAGGGATAGATGTTGTCATTACAACACTCCACCAGGTTCTTGATCTCCCTCCTGGACTCTGACTCATCGTTGTTTGAAATCCAACGCTACAATCATATCTTCAGCAAACTTGTAGATGGAGTTGGAGCCAAATTGTGCCACGCAGTTGTGTGTGTATAGGGAGTATAGTAAGGGGCTAAGTATGTAGCCTAGCAGGGCTCCAGTATTGAGGATTATCGTGGAAGAGGTGTTGTTGTTTATGCTTACTGATTGTGGTCTATGGGTCAGGAAGTCAAGGATCCAGTTGAAGAGGGAGGAGCCAAGTCCTAGGTTTTGGAGCTCTGATATGAGCTTGGCTGGGATTATGGTGTTGAAGGCAGGCTGTAGTCAATGAACAGGAGTCTGACGTAGGAGTCCTTGTTGTCGAGATGCTCCAGGGATGAGTGTAGGGCCAGGGCGATGGCATCTGCTGTGGACTGGTTGTGGCCGTTTGCAAATTGCAGTGGATCAAGGCATTCTGGGATTATGGAGTTGATGTGCTTCATGACCAACCTCTCGAAGCACTTCATTACGATCGATGTCAAGGCCACCGGACAGTAATAATTGAGACACATTGCCTGGTTAGTCTCCACTCCAGAAAAAAATTTAGTGTGGGGTATTTCAGTAAGAATCTCCCCAAGCTCCAAAAGAATAACTATGTGAACACGAATTACTTTAGTGGATCTGGATCGTACCCAAAAGCCCAACAGGAAATCCTCCCCCACCACCATCCAAAATTACACTTAATGCTGGATTTTTCGGCCTCGCCCACCGCATGATCATCACGGACATGATGCAGATCATGTAAAGGTCCATTGAACTCGGGCGGGACTTTCCGGTCGATGGGAAGAATCCTGCCCTCAGTCATTTTTGGGGAGAATTTCGCCCTGATTTTTCAACCCCTTCCAGGGTTAAGAACATTGGCGGGCTAAATATAGCACCACCAGCCTGCCTATCATATACGAACATCAGAACAAGGAGCCAGAGTAGTCAATTCTGTCCCTCAAGCTTGCTCCGCCATTCAATATAACCAAGGCTGATCTCTTCTCCGCCTCAACTCCACTTTCCTGCCCATTCTCCATCACCCTTCAACCCATTAATAATTAAAAATCTGTCTATCTCCTACTTAAATCTTCTCAATGTCTTGGCATCCACCACACTCTGGAGTAGAAAGTGAATTCCACAGATTCACGATCCTTTGACAGAAGTAAATTCTTCTCATCCCTGTTTTAAATTTGCTGCTCCTTATCCGACTTATAGATAGGAGATTCTGTGGGAACGAGAGAGACTCGCGGTTGGTGTGTTGCCTCCCAGGTGCCAGGGTCAGCAATGTCTCAGATCGTGTTTTCGGGATTCTTAAGGGGGAGAGGGAGTAGCCCCAAGTCGTGGTCCACATAGGTACCAACGACATAGGTAGGAAAAGGGATAGGGATGTAAGGCAGGAATTCAGGGAGCTAGGGTGGAAACTTAGAGCTAGAACAAACAGAGTTATTATCTCTGGGTTGTTACCCGTGCCACATGCTAGCGAGTCGAGGAATAGGGAGAGAGAGCAGTTGAACACGTGGCTGCAGGGATGGTGCAGGAGGGAGGGTTTCAGATTCCTGGACAATTGGGGCTCATTCTGGGGTAGGTGGGACCTCTACAAACGGGATGGTCTACACCTGGACCAGAGGGGTACTAATATCCTTGGGGGGAGGTTTGCTAATGCTCTTCGGGAGGGTTTAAACCAGTTCAGCAGGGGATTGGGAACCTGAATTGTAGCTCCAGTACACAAGAAGCTGAGAGTAGTGAGGTCATGAGTAAGGTTTCAAAGTTGCAGGAGTGTACCGGCAGGAAGGAAGGTGGTCTAAAGTGCGTCTACTTCAATGCCAGGAGCATCCGGAATAAGGTGGGTGAGCTTGCGGCATGGGTTAGTACCTGGGACTTCGATGTTGTGGCCATTTCGGAGACATGGATAGAGCAGGGCGAGGAATGTTTGTTGCAGGTGCCGGGGTTTAGATATTTCAGTAAGCTCAGGGAAGGTGGTAAGAGAGGGGGAGGGGTGGCATTGTTAGTCAAGGACAGTATTACGGTGGCTGAGAGGACATTTGATGAGGACTCGAATACTGAGGTAGTATGGGCTGAGTTAAGAAACAGGAAAGGAGAGGTCACCCTGTTAGGGCTTTTCTATAGGCCTCCGAAAAGTTCCAGAGATGTAGAGGAAAGGATTGCAAAGATGATTCTGGATAGGAGCGAAAATAACAGGGTAGTTGTTATGGGGGACTTTAACTTTCCAAATATTGACTGGAAACACTATAGTTCGAGTACTTTAGATGGATCCGTTTTTGTCCAATGTGTGCAGGAGGGTGTCCTGATGCAGTATGTAGATAGACCAACAAGAGGCGAGGCCGTATTGGATTTGGTACTGGGTAATGAACCAGGACAGGTGTTAGATTTGGAGGTAGGTGAGCATTTTGGTGATAGTGACAACAATTCGATTACGTTTACTTTAGCGATGGAAAGGGATAGGTATAAATCGTAGGGCAAGAGTTATTGCTGGGGGAAAGGCAATTATGATGCAATGAGGCAAGACTTAGGATGCATCGCCTGGAGAGGAAAACCGCAGGGGATGGGCACAATGGAAATGTGGAGCATGTTCAAGGAACAGCTACTGCGTGTCCTTGATAAGTATGTACCTGTTAGGCAGGGAGGAAGTGGTCGAGTGAGGGAACCATGGGTTACTAAAGCAGTTGAAACACTTGTCAAGAGGAAGAAGGAGGCTTATGTGAAGATGAGACGTGATGGTTCAGTTGGGTCGCTTGAGAGTTACAAGTTAGCTAGGAAGGCTCTAAAGAGAGGGCTAAGAAGAGCCAAGCGAGGACATGAGAAGTCTTTGGCAGGTAGGATCAAGGATAACCCTAAAGCTTTCTATAGGTATGTCAGGAATAAAAGAATGACTAAGGTAAGAGTAGGGCCAGTCAAGGACAGTAGTGGGAAGTTGTGCGTAGAGTCCGAGGAGATAGGAGAGATGCTAAATGAGTATTTTCCGTCAGTATTCACACAGGAAAAAGACAAATTTGTCGAGGAGAATACTGAGATACAGGCTACTGGACTAGAAGGGCTTGAGGTTCATAAGGAGGAGGTGTTAGCGATTCTGGAAAGTGTGAAAATAGATACGTCCCCTGGACCAGATGGGATTTATCCTAGGATTCTCTGGGAAGCTAGGGAGGAGATTGCTGAGCCTTTGGCTTTGATTTTTAAGTCATCTTTGTCTACAGGAATAGTGCCAGAGGACTGGAGGATAGCAAATGTTCTCCCCTTGTACAAGAAGGGGAGTAGAGATAACCCTGGTAACTATAGACCAGTGAGCCTTACATCTATTGTGGGAAATGTCTTGGAAAGGTTTATAAGAGATAGGATGTATAATCATCTGGAAAGGAATAATTTGATTAGAGATAGTCAACATGGTTTTGTGAAGGGTAGGTCGTGACTCACAAACCTCATTGAGTTCTTCGAGAAGTTGACCAAACAGGTGGACGAGGGTAAAGCAGTTGATGTGGTGTACATGGATTTCAGTAAAGCGTTTGATAAGGTTCCCCACGGTAGGCTATTGCAGAAAATACAGAGGCATGGGATTCAGGGTGATTCAGCAGTTTGGATCAGAAATTGGCTAGCTGATAGAAGACAAAGAGTGGTGGTAGATGGGAAATGCTCTGACTGGTGTCCAGTTACTAGTGGTGTGCCACAAGGATCTGTTTTGGGGCCGTTGCTGTTTGTCATTTTTATAAATGACCTGGAGGAGGGCGTAGAAGGTTGGGTAAGTAAATTTGCAGATGACACTAAAGTCGGTGGAGTTGTGGACAGTGCAGAAGGATGTTACAAGTTACAGAGGGACATAGATAAGCTGCAGAGCTGGGCTGACAGGTGGCAAATGGAGTTTAATGCAGAAAAGTGTGAGGTGATTCATTTTGGAAGGAATAACAGGAAGGCAGAGTATTGGGCTAATGGTAAGATTCTTGGTAGTGTGGACGAGCAGAGAGATCTCGGTGTCCATGTCCATAGATCCCTGAAAGTTGCCACCCAGGTCGAGAGGGTTGTTAAGAAGGCGTACGGTGTGTTAGCTTTTATTGGTAGAGGAATTGAGTTTCGGAGCCATGAGGTCATGTTGCAGTTGTACAAAACTCTGGTGCGGCCGCATTTGGAGTATTGTGTGCAGTTCTGGTCGCCACATTATAGGAAGGATGTGGAAGCATTGGAAAGGGTACAGAGGAGATTTACAAGAATGTTGCCTAGTATGGAGGGAAGATCATATGAGGAAAGGCTGAAGGACTTGAGGCTGTTTTCATTAGAGAGAAGAAGGTTAAGAGGGGACTTAATTGAGGCATACAAGATGATCAGAGGATTAAATAGGGTGGACATCGAGAGCCTTTTTCCTTGGATGGTGATGTCCAGCACGAGGGGACATAGCTTTAATTTGAGGGGAGATAGATATAGGACAGATGTCAGAGGTAGGTTCTTTACTCAGAGAGTAGTAAGGGCGTGGAATGCCCTGCCTGCAACAGTAGTGGACTCGCCAACACTAAACGCATTCAAATGGTCATTGGATAGGCATATGGACGATAAGGGAATAGTGTAGATGGACTTTAGAAGGGTAGCACAGGACGGTGCAACATCGTGGGCCGAAGGGCCTGTACTGCGCTGTAATGTTCTATGTTCTATGTTCTATATTTTAGTGACATATGCAAATTTAGCTGGAGTACCTTATATCGCTATTTCCAAGTGATTAATATATATTATAAGCAGTAGGGGCCCAAGGACCGAACCCCGTGGCACTTCACTAGTTACATCTTGCCAACCAGTAAAAGACCCATTTATCCCAACTCTCTGCCTTCTGTCAGTCAGCCAATCTTCTATCCAAACTAACAAATTACCCCTAATCCCATGTGATTTTACCTTGTGTATTAACCTTTTGTACGGCACCTTGTCAAATGCCTCTTGGAAGTCCAGATATACTACATTTACTGGATGCCCATTATCCACTTGGCTTGATACATCTCCCAAGAACTCTAGCAAATTAGTCAAACATGATTTACCCTTCATAAAACCATGCTGGCTCTGATGGATTGCGGTTTGACTTTCTAAATGTCCTATTATTACTTCCGCAATTCCCAATTCTAACAATTTCCCAAAGACAAATATTAAACTAACTGGTCTATAGTTTCCTACCATTTATCTCCCTCGCTTTTTAAATACGGACATCATTACATTAGCATTTTTTCTATCCACTGAAACCTTTCCCGCTTCCAAGGAATTTTAGAATATTACAAACAAAGGATCCACTATCTCTGCTGCTTTTGGCTATCAGGCCCTGACGACATGTCTGCTTTAAATCCCAATTGTTTGTTTGGTACTTTTTCCCTTTTGATGATGATTGTTCTAAGTTTCTCCCTTTCTATTAGCTCTGCATTGCCTGTTACTATTGGACCGCCCTAGTTTTCCTTCACTGTAAAAACTGAGGCAAAACATTGATTTAGCATTTCCGCCATTTCTGTGTTCCCCACTATTAACTCCCCGGTCTTATACTCCAAGGGGCCAATATTCACTTTAGCTGCTCTCTTTCCTTTAGTATACTTTTTGCAATCCTTTTTATATTTTGCACTTGTTTTCTTTCATAATTTACCTTTGCTGTTTTTATTACCTTTTTCGATCTCCATCCTGTCTTTCGGTCATTTTCCTGGAGTCAGGATTTTCTAGTTGGCTTTCTGGTTCCTGGAGACAGTGGAGGGAACTAGTGGCTGTCCAGGGGGTCAGCATTGCAAATAGACTTAGAAACACTCCCTGCCTGCTTAGCATTAGCAGTTGCTGGTTGCCCTGTATAAGTGTTTCGCTACCACTTCCAACACTACCACCCCTCCACTCCCCATCCCCAACAGTAGTGGTGGCCCAGCTACAAATGCCATTTTTAATTTAAAGTTTGAAAATGTTGGAGTGAGGAATTTTGAAGATCCCTCTCCCTCACTAATCAGCCATGGCATCTCGCATGCTTTAAAGATCTCTGATAGACCTTCCAGCTTCTTGCTTCCCAACATCCTTTTTTCTGCCGTTAATTGATTATTCTGGTGAAAATCACATTGAGTGACACAGAATGCAGGCTTCTGGTCCCCCATCTAAACCTGACAATGGGATTCAGGAGCCTGCAGGGGAAAACATCCTGTCTCAAATAACATGGGGACTGATCAGAATTTCATGCCAATGGTGTTTTCAGTATTTTCTGTTTTTTTATTTTAAAAGTAAAAAACTGCTGGCTTCTGTGTTCTCTGTAAATGTGTGTGACTGTATGAAAAGTTGCTGCTGGCTACATGATCCTAAAAGTATCAATAACCACTGCTGTTTTATGTTTTTGGTTTTGTATTGATTTTGGATAATTCACAAGAGTTATTGATTAAATTATGGATGTAGTTTCCTGTGTATTTGTACTGCAAACAGCAAGTATTCAATTAATGCGAATAGTCCATAGGTGCACAATTTGGAATTATCAAAAAAATCCTTCTCATTTTCAGAATTTATAACCCACTACAGGAATCAACATTTTTAAGATGTATGAGAGTGTGAATGATTATTGAATGTTCAATGTTTAAATAGAAGTTGTTGTTGCTTTTCTCTTCATTGATTGTACCCCCATAGGAATGAGAAAGTTAAGAAAGAAATGGGAAAATTAACTTCATACATTTTAAATTACAAATGTGTAGTGTGGATTCACTTTGACTGAAAGGGCAGCTTGGTAGCACAGCGGGTAGCACTGTTGCTTCATAGCTCCACGGTCCCTGGTTCAATTCCCGGCTTGGGTCACTGTCTGTATGGAGTCTGTGTACCCGAACAGGTGCTGGAATGTGGCAACTAGGGGCTTTTCACAGTAACTTTATTGCAGTGTTAATGCAATGTTAATGCAGTGTTAAACCAGCAGTGTTAGGGGCTGGTTTAGCTCACCAAGCTAAATCGCTGGCTTTGAAAGCAGACCAAGGCAGGCCAGCAGCACGGTTCAATTCCCGTACCAGCCTCCCCGGACAGGCGCCGTAATGTGGCGACTAGGGGCTTTTCACAGTAACTTCATTGAAGCCTACTCGTGACAATAAGCGATTTTCATTTTCATGTAAGCCTACTTGTGACAATAAAGATTATTATTATTATATATATGTGTTAAATATATAGAAGAGTTTAAAAGAAAAAACAGCTTCTGCAAACTGCAATTGTGTGGCTAACTTTACCCCACTTTCTTTTTTAAAGAAGTGGTCTCACACCTTTAGAGTTTCCAGCACTTTAATCTGCCTTTAAGTGCAACTATCAAGCCCTTTTCAATAACTGCAATACCTTTAGTGCGATTGATAGCGCATCAATTTATTACAGTTAGATGTTTATCCTCCGACTGCAGCTGGTAGAATGGCTGCTCAGGAGAAGTCATGCATATTTATACAGCTCCTTGTGGGCGGAGCTAGCCGGCAGGGGCTACCGGCGAACCTGTAATATAGGTACTACTGTACATCCCATAATATAGGCACACACACAATTACACAGTGGATCACCACAGACGGAACGGCACAAATAGGACATTCGGCCCATTGAGGCTGGCCTGCTATTCAATGAGACCATGACTAATCTGAAATGATAATCCTCAACTCCACTTTCCCGGCTCATCTCCAGAACCCTTGGTTCCCTTACTGATTAACAATCTGTCTATCTCAGCTGTGAACGTATTTAACAACCCAGATTCCACAGGCACAATTCAGCAGATTTAAAACTAAGTCCACTTTCGGGCACGTTAGACGGGCTGATTCTCAGCAGCTGCAATGCTGAGAATCATTCTGCTATCCAACAGCATTTAGTCATTCATTCTTGCCTCCGGGTGTTTCTCCACACCAAGGCTCACACTGCTGGTGAGCTGATCTTGACAGCAGAAACAGCTGTTCGCCGGTCGGATCACCATTTTGATCAGCAGCTGCACCCCCCCCCTTCATCCTCAATTCTCATCGAGGCCCATTGGAACCCCGCCTCACCCCCTTTCAATTGGCAAGACCCCAGCCCCAGCCCGACTCCTGGCAGTGCCAGCCTGGCACACAGACACACTGATACTGCCAGCCTGGCACTCCAGCAGTGCCCCGGGTGGCACTGCCAGGGTGTCAGGCTGGAAGTGCCAAGGTGTCCAGGTTTCAGACGTAGTGCCAGTGTACCACTCTGTGGTCTCCAATGGCCTGCGAGACCCTCAAGGTGCCATTACACCTGGTCCATGTCTGGCAAGGTTTCACAGGCATGTTCAGTGAGTACCAAGCGCCGGGTGAATCCAGCGTCCGGGTATTTAAATGAGCCATTAGACTAATTAAAAGATGCTGATCATGCCAGGCAGAGTGAGTTGGCACAGAGCCCAATTTGTACAATTCACCCATTGCATCCAGATTCGTGCCGGACGCAACAGGGTCACTGAACCGCGCCTTATATCCTTCTGTGGTAAAGAATTACACAGATTCACTACACTCTGGGAGAAGAAACTCCTCCTCACCTCTGTTTTAAATGGGCAAACCTTTACTCTGAGAGTGTGTCCTCTGGTCCTAGACTCTCCTACAAGAGGAAACATCCTCTCCACATCTACCCTGTTAAGCCTCCTGAGAATATGTCTCAATAAGGTCACCTCTTAGTCTTCTAAACTCGAATGAGTACAGGCTCAACCTACTCAATGTCTCCTCATGAAAAAATTCCTCCATACCCAACATCAACCTGGTGAACCTTCTCTGGACTGCCTCCATTGCTAGTATATAATTCCTTAAGTCAGGGGAACAAATCTGTTCATTCTATTCCAGGTGATTTGATGCTAGATCCTAAAACAGAAATATCTCCTGTTAGGTGAATTGCTTAACTTGTTTAAAGGGGTGGAAGGAATGGGCAGTGGTTCGAAGATGCTATATGGAAAGTCCACCTGAAATCATGGACAAATTGGGATAAACCAATGTGAAAATGTCCATTCAAAAACACAGAACGAAAATCCAATATGTATGATATCATGGGGATTAGTACGAACCCTGTAAAAAGGATGCCGATACTGAATAAAGTCATCACATTTGATCGCATGCTCACAGGTAAAGGATGGTCATAAATTTTGAGATGACATGTGGAAGAGAAAAGGGAAGCATATGGTTTGATGATGGAGGAGGAACAAGTGATGTGATCTTTCCTGCAAATATAAAATAGTATTGAAAGAAAGTAGTGCGACAAAAGAATTAGAAGAAACCCATTTATCTAGTCCAACTAATAACTCCAGTGGCAATGGCCCATAAGTAATATTAATATTACGTATATTCATTTAGTGCCTTTAACATAATAAAATGTCCCATGATGCTTTAAAGGAGCTTAATGAAACAAAATATGACAAAAACAAAATAATCAGTGAGGTGAGGTGAAAGTGACTGCCCTTGACATCAAGGCAGCATTTGACCAAATTTGGCATCAAGCAGACCAAGCAATACTGAAGTCAATCAGAATCTAGAGGGACGTTGACATCGCTGGCTAGGCCAGTAAATATTGCCCAAGCCTAATTTCCCTTGAGAAGGTGGTGGTGAGCTGAGTTCTTGAACTCCTGGAGTTTAAGTGCAGTCTTCATATACTGAAGCAGTTCATGTTCCTATGCAGCAAAACCATGACAACTTTCAGTGTGAGCGACGAACTAACAAGTAACATTCACACCACCCAATTGCTAGGCAAAGACCATTTCCAATAAGCGACAATGTAACTATCTCTTCTTAACATCTGATGGCATTCCCATTGCTGAATCCCCCACTATCAACACATTGGGGATTACCATTTACTCAAAACCTAACTGACAAGCCATATAAGTACTATGATTACAAGAACAGGTCAGAGGTTAAGAATTCTGCCGCATCTAATTCACCTCTTGACTCCCCATAGCCTGGCCATCATCTACAAGCACAAGTTAGGAATTCAGCTTCAACAACGCTCAAGAAACTAACTCGCTTTATCGGCAACCATCGAGGACAAAGCAACCCGCTTGATCGACCCCCATTCCCCACTTTAAACACTCATTCCCACCACCATCGCCAGTCAGGGGCAGCAGTGTGTTTCATATGTGGTAAGTTCCTGTTTTAAGTTTAATTCATTCATTTTGATTCACTCCACTTTAACATCATGGATATAATGAGGCCTTATGTGTAGCATTATGTGTCTCAATCAGTGCCATTTTGGAGTGGCCTTTCCTGCTCCCCAACCCTCATGTTCTCTGTCCCCACCTACTCGACCCCTCCCAATCTCCAACCTTCCCACTCACAGCTCCTCTCACTCCTTCATTCATTTCCTCCCTTCGCCTGAACCAGTCCTTCTAATTCAACACAATAGAGATTTGCTGAAAAGCTATATAAAAAGATTGCCAACATCTAAAACCAGTAGCACTATCACCTTCTTTGCAATTTGCAAGTCCAGCTGGTGATCCATGTAGTCTAGAAAGGGCCAGTTGCAGCTCATGTACAGGTTTAGTCGAGGGAAGCGGTCAGCGGGAGGGTCAGAGGGCAGAAGGGTGGGCGAGTAGAAAGGTTGGAGAGTGGGAATGGTGGCAAGTGGGAGGGTCAATGTGCAAGAGCAGTGGTGAATGGGCGGATCTGCCAGTATGATACATGGTGAGAGGGAGCTAAATAGAAAGAGTAAGATTATTTATTTTAGATTTATTTATTTATTTTATTTTACAAGTCATTTCGTTTACAAATGTAGGAATTTAGGAATGTACAGTATCTCACCTTACAGGGTATAAATGTTTTAGTGCTTTTTTCTGATAAGAAAGGTCTTATAGAACCTAACAACATCTTTTACATTGGTTGTCATGGGAAAATCTGATTTGCTTAACATTGTTTAAAGTTTCTACATTTCAGGAAAACAATTGTAAAGCTAAGTGGTGAATTACTGTACAAGGTGCTCTGCAGCGATTCACAAGCCTCCATTGACAGTAGTTCCAAACCGACAACGTCTAGCACAAGGACATCAGGGGCGGGATTCTCCGACACCCCGCCGGGTCGGAGAATCGCCCGGGGCCGGAGTCAATCCCGCCCCCGCCGTGTCCCGAATTCTCCGCCCCCCCCGAGATTCGGCGGGGGCGGGAATCATGCCGCGCCGGTCGGCGGGCCATGGTCTTCACCATGGTGGAGGCAGAAGAAACCCCCTCCCCAGCGCATGTGCCGGTCTGACGTCAGCAGCCGCTGACGCTCCGGCGCATGGGCGGACTTAAGCCGGCCGGCGAAGTCCTTTCGGCCCCGGCTGGCGTGACGCCAAAGGCCGTTCACGCCAGCCGGCGGAGTGGGAACCACTCTGACGCGGGCTTAGCCCCTCAATGTGAGGGCTTGGCCCCTAAAGGTGCGGAGACCTTCGCACCTTTGGGGCAGCCCGACGCCGGAGTGGTTCACGCCACTCCAACACGCCGGGACCCCCCCCCCCCCCCCCCCGCCCCCCCGCCCCCCGCACCCGCCGGGTAGGGGAGAACCCCAGCCCAGATGCATGGGAACACCAGCACCTACACGTTCGCCTTGAAGCCACACACCATCCTGACTTCGAACTATATCACTGTTCCAACACTATCACTGGGTCAAACACCTGGAACTCCTGTTACAAAATTGTGGGTATACCTGCACTAAGGGAAGCTGTGGCGTAGTGGCATTGTATTATTGTCACTAGACTAGTAATACAGAGTCCCAGGAATGGCAGGTGGTGGATTTTAAACTTGATAAAATATCTGGAATTAACCATGAAATTAACTCTCACTCTCATGGTGAGACTGACTGCGCTCAAGGCAGCATTTGACTGAGAAAGGCACCAAGGAGGAGAAAGGCACCCATCTAAACTAGAGTCAATGGGAATCGGGGGGAAACTCTCCGCTAGATGGAGTCATACCTGACATAAAGGAAGATAGCTCTGGTGTTTGGAAGTCAATCAACTCAACTGTGGGGTAGCGTCCTCAGCCCAACCATCTTCAGGTGCTTCATCAAGCTTATAGCATAAGGTCAGAAGTGGGGATGTTCGCAGGTGACTGCACAATGTTCAGCACAACTCACGACTCCTCAGATAATGAAGCAGTCCATAGCTAAATGCAGCAAGACCTGGACAATATCCAGGCTTGTGCTGACGAGTGGCAAGTTACATTCGTGCTCATAGGTGCCGGGCAATGACCATCTCCTACAAGAGAGGATCTAACCATCGCCCCTTGACATTCAATGCCATAACTATCGCTCAATCCCCCACAATCAATATCCTGGGAATTACCATTGATCAGAAGCTAAAGGGACTAGCCATATTAATACTGTAGCTATCAGAGCAGGTCAAAGGCTCAGAATCCTACAGTGAGTAACTCAACTCCTGACCCCCAAAAACCTGTCTACAATCTAGAAGGCACAAGTTCGGAGTATAATGGAATACTCTCCACATACCTGAATGAGTGCAGCTCCAGCAACACTCAAGAAGGTCAACACCTTCCAGGACAAAGCAGCCTGCTTGATTGATTCCCCTTCCACAAACATT
This sequence comes from Scyliorhinus canicula, assembly GCF_902713615.1. Taxonomy (NCBI): domain Eukaryota; kingdom Metazoa; phylum Chordata; class Chondrichthyes; order Carcharhiniformes; family Scyliorhinidae; genus Scyliorhinus; species Scyliorhinus canicula. The sequence continues at coordinate 139,214,603 of NC_052153.1, read as the reverse complement.
CAATCCCTCCACCACTGACAAAGAGTGGCAGTGGTGTGCACCATCCGCAAGATGCACTGTCGGAACTCGCCAAGGATCCTTAGGCAGCACCTTCCAAACGCACGACCACTACCATCTAGAAGGACAAGAGCAGCGTAAACCAGGGAATCCCACCACCTGGACGTCCCCCTCCAAGTCACTCACCACACCGACTTGGAAATATATCACCGTTCCTTCACAGTCGCTGGGTCAAAATCCTGGAACTCCCTTCCGAACAGCACTGTGGGTATACCTACATCTCAGGGACTGCAGGGATTGAAGAAGGCAGCTTACCCCCACCTTCTGAAGGGCAACTAGGGATGGACAGTAAATGCTGGCCTAACAAGCGATGCCCACATCCTGTAAATGATTTTTTTTAAAAGGACTGCAGTAGTTCAAGAAGGAAGTTCACCACCATTTTATAAAAGGCACCTAATGAATAAGCACCTAATGCTAGTCTTGTCAATGACACTCACATTCCATGAAAGAATTTTAAAGAGACACTGATTCACCATCTTAATGTAACCCAACTCGAAGTGAAACAGCTCTTGGAGAATGAGGTGGTTCAAGTAATCCCACATTCATACATTGTGTGCCTTCCCTACGCTTCACTCTGAAGTCCATAATCTTTTGAACAAGAACCTCATGAAAGCATATCATGCACATGCCACAAGATAATAAACAAATCGAACAAACAATTAAAGTATCAGCAAATCATGAAAGGATGGAATCCCTGGGATAGACTGGTCCAAATTGGTCCAATATTTACATATTTGGTGGTATTAGTTATCATACTGATTCTGATGTGTCTTCTTCATAAGAGTATCAATAAATAAAAGCCTTGAGAAATGATGATCAGATTGGCAAATGCTACAAAAAAGTAATTAAAGATGGAGAGTGTATGCCAGGGAAGGATAGATTTAATTCCAACATTCAAATGGAGAAAAAGTAAGAACTGTTGAACATGGAGAATAGGTAGAAGGTTCGAGAGAGTTAACTTAGCAATAGCAGAAGAAATTAATTGTAGTACAAGGGCAGGAATTCAATCAGGATGAAAAGCAAGTCTAGGCATGTAGCAAAATAGATGAAGGGGAAGCACAATATAAAGTCATGCACAAAAGGATGCCAATCAGGGAGAACAAGGGATTTGGGTGGAACACATCATCTTGATATTCGGCTGTGATGCTTAGCTTTTAATACATTAAAACCTTAAGGGTTGCGTGGTCTAATACCTGAAGGGTGTTGGAATCTGAACAGCGCATGAATACGCTTGATTACACTCTTCTCGTGTGACACATCTTCATGCCGAACTTAATAAAGGTGAAGCAAGAAAACTTTGGTATCTACGCCTCATGCTTAATTCAACTTCGCATTTGAACAACATTCATTTACTTGTGTCTTTGCTAATTATTTTTGGCTACATTCTTCTCGATCGTATGAAATGTTTCTCTATTATGGACAGATTTTTCCAACTAATGTTGTAATTGAATTTCTTTTTCCACATTTCTTCAGTTTCTCAAATATTATTGAGAACTTGTCATTATAGAATCATAGAATTTACAGTGCAGAAGGAGGCCATTCGGTCCATCAAGTCTGCACTGGCCCTTACAAAGCGCACCCTACTAATGCGCACGTATCTACCCTATCCTTGTAACTCTCACTTAACATGTTTTGGACACTAAGGGCAATTTAGCATGGCCAATCCACCTACCCGCACATCTTTGGGCTGTGGGAGGAAACTGGAGCACCAGGAGGAAACTCACGCAGACACGGGGAGAACATGCAGACTCCACACAGACAGTGACCCAGCCGGGAATCGAACCTGGGACCCTGGAGATGTGAAACAACTGTGCTAACCACCATGCTACCATGCTGCCCTAGTTATTAACTCATGGATAAAATGATATAGTGACCGTCTAAATGGAATAAACGTTTGGGTGAGACCAAGGCCAAGTTTGAAAATTTTAGTTTCAATATTCCAAAAATAGTTTGAAAATGCTAAATCAATTAGGTTTAATGATACTCCTGCACAGAAAGAAATTTTTATGCACTTTTTATAAAGATAATTAAAAAAAAACTGTATATTGCTGAAAAAAGAGACTGCTGTAGAAGCTTTTTTCTTGCATTCATCAGGACAGACATAAAAATACAAAATTTCAAAGGGAACAATTATTTCTCCACGGTAATGCCTCAACCAGAGCTCATTTTCTAATCAATTAGCACTCATTTCTCATGTAATATAAATTGTTGATCAGTTTGAAATGTGGTATTCTCACATATGTCTGAGTGCAAGATGAAAAGCTTTAATAGTTTGTCCCTTTTTTCAACAATACTCAAGTCCTGTACTACCAATCAACTAATACGAAACTGCAACAACAAAACAGGATGCAAGAAGATGTAGAGATGATCACATCAAGCCACAGACAGAAATGTATAATTCTTTTACATTTCTTTGGGTTGTACGAAATAAAAGCTGTGTGAATCTAATACACCCAGCCTCCTCAGGAGCTCGACAATTTCCTTTATGTCCCATTAAATAGCATTCAACGGGGCACGATGAAGTTAAGAACACGGACAGCATTATATTTGAGTGCCTTATAATAAAATAGATGTGGGCATGAAACACTGCATTCAGATCTAGACCAATGGGATGAATGTTTCCTCTGTCTGCTGGCTATAGTGACCCCATGAGAAATGAATGTATTTGCTCTTGGCGTGTGGATAATGCCGCATTTGTTGCCTATCCATCGTTGCCCTGAGAAGGTGGTGGGCCTTTTTCTTCAAAATAGAAATTGTTTTTACTGCTGAGGGACTTGCTAGGCTACTTTGATGATATTTCAACCACATAATGAAGTTACAGGTTGGTTCACTTACCAATAGGGTATTAGCGAACAAATTGGGTTTTTACAACAGTTCACCAGCTGGGTACACTGATAGATTTAGTGAGTGGGCATAACTATGGTAGATGAATGTAATGTGAAGAATATTGAGGCCACCTACTTTGGATCTAAGCAAGACCATTTTCTAAATGATAAAAGCTGTGGAGGAGCAAAGTGATTTAGGGATCCAAATACAAATATCACAAAAAGCTAGTGGATGGATGCAAAAATAATTAAAGAGGCATTGGAATTGTTCTATCTCAAGAAGGCTGAAATACAAAGGATGAAAGCTTCGCTACAACTGAATGAAGATCACGCTGGACTACATCTGGAGGACTGTGTTCAGTTCTGGGAACTGCACTTCAGAAAGGATTTATTGGCTTGGAGGGATGCAAAGCAGATTTACCAGAATGATATTGGAGCTTAAAGAGGTAAATTATCAGGTCAAGTTCCATTACGTTCACTTGAATGGATAAGATTGAAAGGTGATCTTATTGAGATGTTTATGATGATTGAAGGGTGATCATATTGAGGTGTTTATTTATTTATTTTATTTTTTTAATTTAAAGTATCCAATTCATGTTTTCCATGAGGGGCAATTTAGTGTGGCCAATTCGCCTACCCTGTATATCTTTGGGTTGTGGGGGTGAAACCCACACAAACACGAGGAGAATGTGCAAACTCCACATGGACAGTGACCCAGAGCCGGGATCGAACCTGGGACCTCGGTGCTGTGAGGCAGGAATGCTAACCACTGCGCCACCATGCTGCCCTTATTGAGGTGTTTATGATGATTGAAGGGTGATCTCATTTTTTAATAATAATCTTTATTGTCACATGTAAGCTTACATTAACACTGTAATGAGGTTACTGTGAAAAGCCCCTAGTTGCCACATCCCGGCACCTGTTTGGGTGCACAGAGGGAGAATTCAGAATGTCCAAATTACCTAATAGCACATCTTTCAGGACTTGTGGGAGGAAACCGGAGCACCTGGAGTAAACCCATGCAGACACGGGGAGAACTTGCAGACTCCGCATACACAGTGACCCAAGCTGAGAATCAAACCTGGGACCTTGGAGCTGTGAAGCCATAGTGCTAACCATTGTGCTACCGTGCTGCCCAGTTGAGGTGTTTATGATGATTTAAAAATGTTATAGAGTGGCTAGACAGAAACTATTTTCTATGGTGCGAACAGAACCATAGGGCATAACTTTAAAATTGAAACAAAGTCATTCAGAGGTGATGTCATGAAACCCTTCTTTGAACAAAGGATAGTGATAAATTTGGAACTTTCTCCTCAAAAATGCTGTTGTGATCAGGTCAATTGAAAATTTCAACACTGAGATTGATAGAGATTTCTGTTAGTTAAGATTATGGAGGAATATGGAACCAAGAGGTAAATGTTATACAGATACAGATCAGTCATGATCTAATTGAATTATGGACAAGGTCGAAGAACTGAATGGCATGCTCCTGTTCCTGTGTTCAAGACAACCTTTTGCTAATTTATTGACTTTAATTTTGCATTTGCTTGGGTGGGAATTTAACTTGCAAATCACTGGGTAACTAATGCAGTACCATTAGTTTTACACGACCGTACCCATGATCATCTTAACCCAGTTGCTAATGGGGCTAGCACAAACTGCCATTAACAAGACCATTAATTAATAATCCCAATCAAAAAGATTGGTGACTGGTGTGGGAAATAGAAATGGGTAAAACTCCACTGGTACCATCAGAATCCATAGAAACCCTACAATGCAGAAGGAATCCATTTGGTCCATCGAGCCTGCACCAACCGTCCAAAAGAGCACGCTACCTAGCCCACTCCACTGCCCTATCCCTTTAACACCCTGCATTGATCATGGTCAAACCACCTAACCCGCACATCTTTGGACATTGAGGGGCAATTTAGCATGGCAAATCCACCTAACATCTTTGGACTGTGGGAGGAAAGCGGAGTACCTGGAAGAAACCGGAGCAGACATAGGGAGAACATGCAAACTCCACACAGTAACTGAATGCTGGAATCAAACCCAGGTCCCAGCACTATGAGGTAGCACTGTGCCACTGTACCACCCATTAAGATTATTATTTCAAGTTGGAAACATAGACAGAGTTTTAAGAGGTTTGCTCTATGACTAGAATGCTCCATCTGAGCTTGGAAAGCTTGATGTTGCGACTGTGTATATGAAAAATATATTCCCCAACACTGAAGTCCCACATCTTGATAAACACAATATATTAATTAATATATTTTAAAAAGAGACAAACAGATTTGTATATCCTCGGATTCTCTGGGAAGCTAGGGAGGAGATTGCTGAGCCTTTGGCTTTGATCTTTATGTTGTCATTGTCTCCAGGAATAGGGCCAGAAGACTGGAGGATAGCAAATGTTGTCCCCTTGTTCAAGAAGGGGAGTAGAGACAACCCCGGTAACTATAGACCAGTGAGCCTTCTGTTGTGGGCAAAGTCTTGGAAAGGTTTATAAGAGATAGGATTTATAATCATCTAGGAAAGAATAATTTGATTAGGGATAGTCAACACAGTTTTGTGAAGGGTAGATCGCGCCTCACAAACCTTATTGAGTTCTTTGAGAAGGTGACCAAACAGGTGGACGAGTGTAAAGTAGTTGATGTGGTGTATATGGATTTCAGTAAAGCATTTGATAAGGTTCCCCACGGTAGGCTATTGCAGAAACTATGGAGGCATGGGATTCAGGATGATTTAGCAGTTTGGATCAGAAATTGGCTTGCTGTAAGAAGACAGAGGGTGGTGGTTGATGGGAAATGTTCAGCCTGGAGTTCAGTTACTAGTGGTGTACCACAAGGATCTGTTTTGGGGCCACTGCTGTTTGTCATTTTTATAAATGACCTGGAGGAGGACGTAGAAGGATGGGTGAGTAAATTTGCAGATGACACTAAAGTCGGTGGAGTTGTGGACAGTGCAGAAGGATGTTGCAGGTTGTAGAGGGACATAGATAAGCTGTAGAGCTGGGGTGAGAGGTGGCAAATGGAGTTTAATGCAGCAAAGTGTGAGGTGATTCATTTTGGAAGGAGTAACAGGAAGACAGAGTACTGGGCTAATGGTAAGATTCTTGGTAGTGTGGATGAGCAGAAAGATCTCGATGTCCATGTACATAGATCCCTGAAAGTTGCCACCCAGGTTGATAGGGTTGTTAAGAAGGTGTACGGTGTGTTAGCTTTTATTGGTAGAGGGATTGAGTTTCGGAGCCATGAGGCTTGTACAGCTCCTTGCAGCTGTACAAAACTCTTGTGCGGCCACATTTGGAGTATTGCGTGCAGTTCTGGTCGCCGCATTATAGGAAGGACATGGAAGCATTGGAAAGGGTGCAGAGGAGATTTACCAGGATGTTGCCTGGTATGAAGGGAAGATCTTATGAGGAAAGGCTGAGGGATTAAGGCTGTTTTCGTTAGAGAGAAGAAGGTTAAGAGGTGACTTAATTGAGGCATACAAAATGATCAGAGGATTAGATAGGGTGGACAGTGAGAGCCTTTTTCCTCGGATGGAGGTGGCTAGCACGAGGGGACATAGCTTTAAATTGAGGGGAGATAGATATAGGACAGATGTCAGAGGTAGGTTCTTTACTCAGAGAGTAGTAAGGGCGTGGAATGCCCTGCCTGCAACAGTAGTGGACTCGCCAACATTAAGGGCATTTAAATGGTCATTGGATAAACATATGGATGATAAGGGAATAGTGTAGATGGGCTTTAGAGTGGTTTCACAGGTCGGCGCAACATTGAGGGCCGAAGAGCCTGTACTGCACTGTAATGTTCTATGTTCTATGTTCTATGGTATTGCTTGCAGTAAGACACAGGATATTTATGTCATGGTTTTATAACAATAGGGATGTTTATAATATATAGTCAATTACATCAAAGCTGTTAATTTGCTGTGACTGAATAAGTCAGACCTCATTTGTAATAAATCACATTCTGGGATTTTTTTCTGGTAATTTGTGTATCAAATTCCACAGCTCTGTTCACCATTCAACAAAAATGATAAATGGTTACCCTATATATTCATTTGCATACACATTTAGTTGTATCTTCGTACCAGTGTTACTATTGAGAATACACATGAAATACTTTGCAAAATGTAAGAGTTGAGTTAAATGTGGAGGTTGAATGTATGTAGCCCTCGCATTTCAAATTCTGGTGTCCAAAATAGGCTGCATGTGGATGTACCAGGTATGATGTGTGGTGGAAATTCCCATGAGGCATTCTAAATGATAAAGCTTCCACTCAACCCTTGCAGAGCTAGTGATGCAAAGAGGGTGATGGGGGTATGGTGGGACAAGGGAAGAAACACCCAGAAACTGTCAACCAGACAGGAGAGGGCACCAAAGAGATAGGCAGCATGGAACTCTGAAGAAAAGGGTTAATTTGGGTGTGTGGTTCACATTCTCTGGGTACAGTTCTTGGTTTTCGTATCTCTGGAAATGATCTTAGTTTCTCGTTGCACTTGGGAATTATCATGGTGTTTGACAAATCTAGGTTACAGGCCCTGGAATTTGGCAGCACTGCATTGGGGTGTTAGGGGTTCACAGCAGAGAGAAGGTATCTTTGTGGAAAGATAACTTGATATTTGACAGAACTCTGGAGAAGGTTCCTCAGGTTTCATAGAACTGGAGGATGAAATATGTGGAGTGGTTCCCAGGTGAATTCCTGATTATCAACAGTGAGGAGAGGGACAAGGAAGGAATGGGACTGACCATGGTTATGCAATGTTAGTTTTTAACTTTCTAATAGATCTTTGCAAATGCAAAAACACGGTGCTCAATGATTGGTTCCTGGAAGTCGATATGTGAGTGAGATTTTCCAAACTGACGCAGGTGGCATTGTTGCGGGCAAGGCTGGAAAATTTAGAAAGCCGTTCAGCTCTCACCCACTGCGTTATCCATCAGTAGCAGGGCCAGAACATCCCAGCCTGTGTGGATGGCACGGTGGTGCAGTGGTTAGCACTGCTGCCTCACAGTGCCAAGGACCCGGGTTCAATTCCAGCCTTGGGTGACTGTGTGGAGTTTGCCCATTCTCTCGTGTCTGCGTGGGTTTCCTCCAGGTGCTCAGGTTTCCTTCCACAGTCCAAAGATGTGCGGGTTAGATGGATTGGCCATGCTAAATTGTCCCTGAGTATCCAAAGGTTAGGCAGGTGATGGGGTTACGGGGATAGGGTGGGGAAGTGAGCCTAGAAGGTTGATGCAGACTTGATGGGGCTAAATGGCCTCCTTCCGCACTGTAGGAATTCTATGGTTCTAATACTATTCTATGGAGGAGATAATTAAGGGTTAGTAGATAGCGGAATTAACTATTTAAGGGTGGTGGGCATTCCTAGTGCTAACAGCTCACTGTTAGCCAGCAAGTTTAAAAGCAAGTGTACAGCATTCAAGCAGGCAGAAGAACCAGGCTACAATGGAATAGATTTAGAACAATAGAGGCTGCAGAGACTTCATCATGAGTACAGATTGCTCCAGGATTCAGTGATCTCGCTCTGGACGTGCTCCTGTAGGCAGCAAGGCATAATAAGGATGTCCTGTTTCCGGCAATCAGGAGGTGGAGGCCAGAAAGCCTAATGAGGCCAACAAGGATGGTTGGAGGTGACGAAGATGGTCAGTAGCTGAGGAGTGATTGCAAGAATTGGATCTAGTGCAGGAAGAGATTTAATGACCTTGTACGGTCTGGAAAGGTGAGTGCTATTTAGAGTTGTAAACTGGAAGCTCAGCATGACTTAAAAGGCACCCATGAAATGTGAGGTCAGATAATTGATCTTTGTATGCTGCAACACTAGGCACCAAAGTTCATATTGAGGCACCAGATGAATGCACACCACAACCCCATGGTCTGTGGTGGGTAAAAAACTGTGTTTATATGACTGAATGGCTGCTACAGCATGCCAACCCAGTGATGTTCTGCTGCACGTTTGCAGTGCCTCAGAGTGACCAGCACAAATCAGGCATTAGGCAGGAGCAGCACTGTGTATATCGGTGCTTACAGGAGAAGCACACGCATAATGCCAGAGTGTCAACTCCCGGGAGATGGAGTGCCATTTATCATGATGCTGGTGGAGGAGGAAGCAGCCATGGACATTGTTTGAAGGCATCTTGACAAATACATGAATAGGATGAGAATAGGGGGATACGGACCCCGGAAGTGCAGAAGATTTTAGTTTAGACAGGCAGCATGGTCGGCACATGCTCGGAGGGTCAGAGGGCCTGTTCCTGTGCTGTACTTTTCTTTGTTCTTTGACATATAGGTCATGGCAGAGCAGCCTGTATGTGAGGCAGATGTAGATGCAATGGAGAGTGAGTAAATCGATTCCTCCATCCATAATTCCCTCAAACATGGGGCAGCACGGTAGCATGGTGGTTAGCATAAATGCTTCACAGCTCCAGGGTCCCAGGTTCGATTCCCGGCTGGGTCACTGTCTGTGTGGAGTCTGCACGTCCTCCCCGTGTGTGCGTGGGTTTCCTCCGGGTGCTCCGGTTTCCTCCCACAGTCCAAAGATGTGCGGGTTAGGTGGATTGGCCATGCTAAATTGCCCGTAGTGTCCTAAAAAGTAAGGTTAAGGGGGGGGTTGTTGGGTTACGGGTATAGGGTGTATACGTGGGTTTGAGTAGGGTGATCATTGCTCGGCACAACATCGAGGGCCGAAGGGCCTGTTCTGTGCTGTACTGTTCTATGTTCTATGTGTGAGGTGTGGCAGCTGTGCGGGCCTTTAACAATGCTGGAAGTTCCTGACAATGAAGAATGCAGGAAATCATGGCAGGAGCAGCACCGGCTATACCTCAAATGAGATGTCACCCAGATGAAAGTACAACACAGGACTACTTGCACACCAAACTGAGAAAGCAGCATGCACTGGATGGAGCACAACAGTCCCACAACCAACAGATCAGATCTAAATTCTGCAGGACTAACACATCATGTCATGATTGACGGTAGACAATTAAACAACTAGCTGGTGGAGGAGGGTTCACAACTATTCTCATCCTCAACGGTAGAGGAGCCCAGCACATCAGTTCAAAAGACAATTCTGAAGCATTTGCAATAATCTTCAGCCAGAAGTGCATAGACCTGGTCTCCTCAGATCACAGATGCCGGTATTCAACCAATTTGATTCACTTCACGTGGTATCAAGGAATAGCAAATCACATTGGTACTGCAACGCCCGTGTGTCCTGACAATATTTCAGAAATAGCACTGAAGACTTGTATTCCAGAACTAGCCACACCCAGCCAACTTGTTCTACTACAGCTGCAATACAGGCATCTACCAGATGCAATGTGGAAAATTACCCTGAACATAAAAAGTAGGACAATTCTAACCCAACCAATTGCCACCACATCAGACTACTCTCAATTATCAGCCAAGTGATGGAAGGTGTCATCAACAATGCGATCAAGAGGCACTTGTTTAGCAATAAGCTGCTCACTGACAGTCAGCTTGGGTTCTGCGAGGGACACTCAACTCCTGACCTCATTACAACCTTAGTCTGAACATGATAAAAATGTGGCAGCACGATAGCACAGTGGTTAGTACAGTTGCTTCACAGCTCCAGGGTCCCAGGTTTGATTCCCGGCTTGGGTCACTGTCTTTGCGGAGTCTGCATGTTCTCCCCGTGTCTGCGTGGGTTTCCCCCATGTGCTTCGGTTTCCTCCCACAGTCCAAAGAAGTGCAGGTTAGGGGGATTGGCCATGATAAATTACCCTTAGTGTCTAAAAAGGTGAGGTGGGCTACTAGGTTAAGGGGATAGGGGTGAGGTGTGGGCTTAAGTAGAGTGCTCTTTCCAAGAGCCGGTGCAGACTCGTTAGGCTGAATGGCCTTCTTCTAGACTGTAAATTCTACGAAAATAGCTGAAATCTGGAGGTGAAATCTAGAATGACTGCCCTTAACATCAAGGCAGCATCTGACGAAGTGTGGCATCGTGAGCCCCAGCAAAACTGGAGTCAATGGGAATCAGGTAAAAACTCCACAGATTTGAGTCACACTTAGCTCAAAGGAAGATGGTTGTGGAGGTTGGAGGTCAATCATCTCAGATCCAGGACATCGCTGCAGGAGTTCCTCAGGGTAGTGTCCTAGGACCAACCATTTTGAACAGCTTCACCAAAGAACGTCCCTCCGTCACAAGGTTAGAAGTAGAGATGCCTGCTGATGATTGCACAATGTTCAGCACCTTTCACGCAACCTCAGATACTGAAGCAGTCCACGTTCATGTCTATATGCAGCAAGACCTGGACAAACTTCAAGAGTATGATGGAATATTCCCCACTTGCCTGAATGAGTGCAGTTCCAACAACACACCAATACAAAGCAGTCCGCTTGATTGGCACCCAATCCATGACCTTCAACATTCACTTTCTCCACCACCAACAATGTACAGTGGCAGCAATCTGTACCATCCACAGGATGGACTGCAGTAACTCACTGAGGCTATTTTGACAGTAGCTTCCAAACTCATGACCTCTCTCACCTAGAAGGACAAGGGCAGCAGATGTGTGGAAACACCACCAGCTGCAAGTTCCCTTCCAAGCCATTCACCATCTTGACTTGGAATTATATCGCTCTTCCGTAGCTGTCACTGGATCAAAATCTTGGAATTCTCTTCCTACCAGCACTGTGGTTGTACCCATAATACATTTATTGAAGTGGTTCAAGAAAGTAGTTCATCATCATCTTCTCAAGGGAAATTAAGATTTGTATTCAATGTTGGCCAAGCCAGTAATGCCCATAACCTGTGAAAGAAAAAAAATAACAAATGGAGACACCAAGGGATGGTGGAAGGAGCAGCTACTTTACTTAACCCATTTCTCTACTGCAGGTACAGAGCTGGGGAAGAGGTGAGGGCTTCTGGCCCATTGGAATCCACTGCCACCTCACTTTATTCCAGTGCACCCTCCCCAATATAGATACAATCATGCGAGTGGGTGTTTCACAGATGGCACTATTTGATCAGCACTGTGCAAATATGTGGGAGGAGGTAATGGAGACAAGAACAGCGGTGGTCACTTCCATTGGCCAGTAAGGAGAGGCCCAGCAATGTTCAGCTTCATGCCCATATTGAGCCTCAGATTTCATCAGCAAAGCAGCAGATGCTTCAGCAGCAGCATGAAATGAATAAACATCTGCAGTCCCATGGACAAACATACCATGGGCGATGCCATTTCTTTGACTTGTGAATGCATGGCATTCTCCATTGAGAGTACCTTCATGGAGGCGCACAAACACATAGCACTAAGTGGATGCAAGGTGTATGCAAATATCTCCACAGGATGGTCTAATTTTTGACATGTGTGCAGTGATGGGTGTGCAAGTTGGCTAATCACCATGTTGTCATTGTCAGAAGCTGGCCCACTCCAGGCAGACAGGGAAGTCATATAGGTCCAGACAGAGCTGATAAGTGGAGATTCAAGGCTATTGGGGCTCATCACAAGCACTTTGAACACTGAAGGCATATCCTCAGCCCCTTTGATGGTGACACCAAAGTTGCTGATTGAGGCAGCCCCAACGCAGATACAGGTACCCAAGAATCAGAGGACACAGGCACACCCATCTAATGCACTTGAGCAATTTCAGGCAAATTGTGAGAGCACTCCGTAAAAATAATAGTAAGTGAGCATTTAGAATGGTAGCACAGTGGTTAGTACAGTTGCTTCACAGCTCCAGGGTCCCAGGTTTGACTCCCGGCTTGGGTCACTGTCTGTGTGGAGTCTGCATGTTCTCCCCGTGTGTGCGTGGGTTTCCTCTGGGTGCTCCGGTTTCCTCCCATAGTCCAAAGATGTGCAGGATAGGTGGATTGGCCATGCTAAATTGCCCTTAGTGTCCAAAAAAAAAGCTTAGATGGGGTTACTGGTTTATGGGGATCGGGTGGAGGTGTGAGCTTAATTGGGGTGCCCTTTCAAGGGCCGGTGCAGACTCGATGGGCCGAATACCCTCCTTCTTCACTGTAAATTCTATAAATGCCAGCACTTCCTATGTTTCACTGGGTGATAACTATTTGCTCACTGCAGAAGCCTTTAATGTGTTTCAAGAGTTAAAGTTTTTTTGGTGCAATGTATAACGACTTGGACATTTTTTTTGTGTATTAGCTCAATGGGCGAATAGCCTCCTTCTGTACTGTAAATTCCATGACCTATGATTCTATGATCAGTTGCCGTGGCCAGATGTGGAATCAAGTATATGTACTGTCTGTACAAGTGAGCGCCTCATTAACACCTATGCGAACAGAAGTTGACAGTGTGTCCAAAGAGATAGTAAGAGCTTTTATGAGACATCTGCATGGCTGCCTCTGGGAGAGAGCTTTATGTTTTGGTGGCCCTTTGCTCTTGTCCTCATGTGAAGCATCTGCGGATCAGAAAGTCACAAATCTTCCTGCTACACATGTTACTGCCCAGTGAGCTGGGTCCTGCAGTGCCATCTCCATTGGCCAACAATGTTGAGACATCTCATACTCATCCTTCTCCTCGAAGGATGTGACTAAATCAATATCTTACTCTGGCTCAAGTGCTACTCCACTCTAGAGCATCCGGTTGTACAATGACAATGCTGGCAATGAAGTTGGATAACCTTGTGGACCATATTGCAAGGTTCCCCAAGCATCTAAATCACACCTTCAAAAGTTTAATGGCCTATGCAATGATTGCCCTTGTAGTCATATGGCAGCGGTTTTATGTGTTCTCTGCCAATATGTTGGGGCTTTGAACAAGGGTCAGAAGCCATATATTCAGTGGATGGCCCTTGCCCTCAGGATCTGGCCATGGCGTCGTTTGGTTGGCCTGAATAGCTGAGGCACTTAGGACTGTTAAGAATACAGAAGTCAAGACAGCTTCCCAGATGCCTGCTACACCATGACCTGCATGACCTGCTTATTGTGGTGATAAATGACCTGAATGAGGGAGGGAACCCTTTCAAATTCACAAAGTCATCCGGTTGCTCTGAGGATACCTTGACAACCATATGATTGTTGTCATTCATCCCCTGCACAAGGGGAATCCAGTCATGACCCTGAGGCTGACCCTCCTTTTGACCTGGATGGCTGATTGATTGTGAACTTGATATTGTGGTCGGCCCAACCGAGCAAGATATCTGAGACATCCTTTATACAGTGTGAGCACTGACTGAGATCTCCTAGATCACATAGATCCTGGGCCAATCCCTAAAATGAACCATACACAAAAAGGTTGAGTGCTTACATGACCTACTGCTAGAGGCAGTGGGTGTCCATCACATCTCACTGGACTCAACTCCTACTCCAAAATGCAGCACAGCTACGCTACCACCTGCCTGGAGAGATGTAATCTTCATAGGCATTGACACTCGGACATCTCCCTGAAGCTGAGCTTCTGATAGCGGTCTGACTCAAACTTTGAGATGGACGATCCCTCCTGCAACCATGAAGCTGCCCTCTTGCACGCATACAACCTTCTCATATACATCAAAGAGCTTCCTCAACCTGCTCGAGCTCCCTTGGATGTTGCTCTCATTTGTTCCATGCAACTGCATCCCCATCGCTATATTACTCTCCACCTCACTGGAGGGGTCTAACTCTGAATGCATCAACCCCATAACAAAATGAAACCTCCATTGTGATGAGCCTCTCAAGAACCTTACATTGCCTCCAGTGTCTGCTGTGGATCTGGCTCTTCCACTAAAAGCTCTCAGGTTTCTGCAGTATCATCAAACTTGATGGGAGACTGCAAAGACTGTCTATCTCACCAGAAAGCTGCAAACAATGCCTGCCACTTTCCTCAACCTCTGAACTGCTGAATAAGTCTCACCTCTTTTGGAAAGGTGAGATACTGAGCCTCAGAGAAAACTGTGACCCTTGACAAAATTGCAAAAGGCTTGCAAAGTTCCAGACGATTGGCTATTTACTGGCCTTAATTACCTGCATACAGCCACTGTCAGCTATTGGCCTGCTACACTGCCTGCATCTTGTAAAATTGCTTGAACTGCAAGCCATCCTGGCATGGATGAAAGGCATTTTATCATCGCCACTCACATCCCCCACCTCACCCCATCACCTTCATTACAGCCAGCATAGGGCCAGTAAAATTCAGCCTTAGACCTTTGCCAATCCTGTACCCCACAGGTGTCAGAAATTAGGTTTCTTACATTATCTAATAACATAGCATGGCTCCATGTTGGAAAGGCCAGAAAATTGGTTGGCACGTAAACGAAGCTTGCTGACAGTCCAGACTTAGCACACATAACTGGCAGAGGCCTGGATTACTGTGGGCCAAGTAAAAGCAAATGTGAATGAATTGTGAATGAAATGAAAGAAAAATATCAGCTGTTTTGGAGCAGCCTGCAGCTTTTGGTTTGGATATTTCACGGCAAGACCATTGGCACAGAAAAATCAGGCTGGAGTCCTACAAGGGCATCAAGCCTTAATTTAAATCAGATTAGTCGGCAGCTCCCGAGGGCAGAACTTCCCATCACTGAGGGGAGGAAGCCCCAGATTCCTCCCCCGCCCCCCAATTAAATTCAGTCGCTGGTGAATCCAAGTCTTAGCTTTTTCCCAAGCTTTCTGCTGAATTCCAACTAAAGCTTTGGTGAAAGCGCACTGAAATAGTTTTGTATTGCCTAATCCTCTATGTTCCTCTCTCTCTCTCTCTCTATCAATGTAATACACTCTTTGACCTACACAGGTTATAATTAAAGCACCAACTAAAATTGCAACATATGCATAATAATCATGATTGTCATTTATTTTGCTTTCTCTCTCTTTCCCTGTTTTTTCATACATACTCTCCCACGCGACACACGTTTCTGTTTTATCTGAACATTTTATCAGAATAAAGCTGTTTCAAACTTATCCTCTGGTTTTTATTCAAGTGGATATTGTTAGACACAGAGAATTGTATTATTTTCCTTGCTTAATTGCTACTGATGCATATGAGGAATGCACACTTTACTCATATTCAGATTGCAAAACCTGCCTTCAGCTAATAGGATCACTGTTCCTGGAAAAAAAATCAGATAAAACAGTAAGCTTCTACAAAAGATCGAGTCCTTCAACAGAAAATTTCAGGGAAGACCTTAAAAGGCTCAAATGATGATACAAAATGTGTAAGAAGTAAATTTTTATATTAGCTTATTTTGAACATTACAACTTTCAGTTAACAAGGAAAATTACTATTTTTAAAAAAGCATCTTAAAATGATTTTTCATCAACAAACTGTGACAGGCAAATGTTTATGTTTGAAATTCCTTCATAGGCAGTTACAATTTGATGGAAAAGCATGACTTTTAATTATGAGAACAGGGTGTAAGGTTTGTGGATAAGAAATGCATCCCTCCAGAAGAATTTGAATAGGATACAAGTGCTTTCCTTGTGACATTACACTTAGCCAGCCAAAATCAAGCAAAGTCCTCAGACTTGAATAGAAATGGTGAACAACTTGTTTAGCCACCCATTTGGTCTTGCTGCAACACATAAAGCACTATCAGTTCCTGCTCGTAGCTGCTAAAACTGCTCACTATTTCAGAGTCAACCTGGAATGCAAAGATAACCCCCGGCTACTTTTCTCGACTGCAAACCACCTTAAGTCCCTCTTTCCTAGCTCCTCACCCTCAACTCCAACAACAAATGTGAGGGACTGATGGACGTCTTTTCACTGAAATCAAGACCATCCGATTAGCTCCCTCTGCCGCATCACTAGCAATCCAGGTCAAACTTCCTCTAATGGTCTCTTTTACCCTAACCCTGAATGCGCATATTTATCTTGTTTCTCTCTTATCTCCCCCCATGCCCACTTTGAGTTCATCTTGTCCATGAATACAACCTCCTGCTTCATGAACCCTATTCCCACTAAGTTCCCACCATACAAATTCTCTCCTGGTCCCTATGTTAGCCTATAATGATAACAGTTCTCTCTCTTCCAGTGTTGTCCCTCTCTCCTTCAGGTCTGTTATCACCATCCCCTCCATAATAAAAACAACCATTGGCCTCACTGCCCTTGCAAACTGCCACCATATCCCCAACACCCCTTTCCTTTCCAAGGTCCTTGACTGTTTTACTAACTCCCAAATCCATGTCCATTGTTTCCAGAACTACACATTTCAATGCCTCCAATCAGTTTTTCACCCCTGCCCCAGTACCGCAACAGCTCATTTCAAAGACACAAATCACACCCTACATGACTGCGCCAAATGTAAACTTTCCGCATTTAATCCTTCTCAATCTGTTTGCAGCCTTCGACAGCAGGTGAGTACATGTTCTCCTCCAACATCTTAAACGCCATAACCCAGCTGGGTCAGGCTCCACTTGCCTGCTTCCATTCTTAATAGTTGCAGCCAGACAATCACCTCAAGCAGCTTCTCTTCCCGCTCCAGCCTTTAATGTCCCCTAAGGAACTACTTTGGCCCAGTCCTATTTCTAATCCACATGCTACCATTTGGTGACACCATCTGAAAACACAGCATCGGTTCTCACATATACACTGACGAGATCCAACTTTACCTTACCACCTCTCTTGATCCCTCCATTCTAAATTGTCAGATTATGTCTGACATCCAATATCAGTTGAGCAGAAATTTCTTCTCATCAAATATTGGGAAGACCAAAGCTATTCTCATCAGTCACTGCCACAAATTCTGCTCCTGGTAACTGTCTGAAGCTGAACCTGACTGTCCACAATCTTGGTGTCACATTTGATGACCATCTATCTGTAGTTATTCGAATGTTTTCCTTTCAGTTGCTTAACCAATTCCCTTTTGAAAACTACAATTGAATCTGCCTCCACCACACTGTCGGGCAGAGCATTCTGGATCGTAACTATTTGCTGTGAACGGAACAATGCCAGTTTCTCCAAACCTCTCCTTGAAACTGAAATCCCTCATCCCTGGAATCATTCCTGTAAATCTTTTCTGCGCCCTTCACATCCTTCCTAAAGTGTGGTGCTTAGGATTGGACACAATACTCCAAATTGAGGCCAAACCACTATTTTACAGAGGTTCATACTAACTTCCTTGCTTTTGCACCCTAAGTCTAAGCCCAGGGTTTGTACCACTTTTTAAGTACTTTCTCAACCTCTCCTGCTACCTTCAATGCTTTCTGCACATATACTCCCAAATATCACCAATTTGAACAAAATGGAGAAAAAAAAACAAGTACTAATCTTTCTCCAGGGAGGAAATCAATGCCAAAGTGACCTAATTCCTTTTACCTGGTCACCTATCCATTGTTTGCCAAGGTGGTATGTTTAACATAGAGCATATGTCCTATTTTTGTCTAACAATGGATCGTAATGTCATCAGAATCCCTTTGTTACATGCCTGATTAATTACATACAGTACAATATATTCAAAATTATTAATTTCAATATCCTTGAAAGGCTCTCTTGTAACCTCTGGTACACATACAAAATGTTAATTCTCTAAAGTTGGTGATGTATTATGTATTCATAGTGTTCCTCCCAAATATTTACATAAGTCTAAATCTTCAATCTTCTATATATTTGACCTTCCAACTGAATTTACACTAAAACATTGATAATTTTAATGCATGCAATGTCATTGAGGGTCATAGTACAGAACAGTAGTTCAGAGAAGTCCAACAGTGCAGAAGGAGGCCATTTAGCCCATTGAGTCTGCACCAACCCTCTGAAAGAGCACCCTACCTATGGTCAGGCCTGCACCCTATCTCCATCACCCAACCTAACCTTTTGGACACTAAGGGATAATTTTGCATGACCAATCTTTGGACTGTGGGAGGAAACCCACAAAGACATGGGAAGAAAGTGCAAACCCCACACAGAGAGTCGCCCGAGACCGGAATTGAACCGAGGTCCCCGGCACCATGAGGCAGCACTGCTAACCACTGTGCCACCATGCCACCTAATTGTAGTTATCCTAGAATTAAGCTTAATTTATATGAACATGGGCATATATTCAGATTTAGATAGATACTGCTATTATTTTGTAAATGTGTGTCTATTCTTGGTAATTATCCATTTATCTTTCAAAAATTGATCGCATCTCAAACTGAGATAACCTATAATAAAAAATATGTTAGATGAACATAGAATGGCAGCCAAAATAAATAGCAGGTTCAGTTACGTCAAATGGGTTCAAGTAATTATATTGTATGAACCAATTTATGCTCTGTAGATTTACAAATGTGTATGGACAGTAATGTTAAATAATTTGATAAACTCTTCTTGGATATATAAAATAGAACCATTTACTATCTAATAGAACTATTAAACTATTATGAGATGGGTTATGTCTGGACCAAATGCAATAATATTTTAATTCTACTTAAATAATATTTTGATGTATAAAGCATTTTTATGAGGATTTATATACCCACAACTAAAAAAGATGAAAAATTATAAATTAAATCAAATTTTGAGTACATACGTGATCTGCAATATTTTTGTGATTTAAAAAACTATTTTATTCTTGCAGTAAAATAAGAGAAAAAATTGTGCAAGAGAATTATCATTGATCATTATACATTGTAAATGTGCCACTTGCAACCCATGCCTGACAAAGGTGTTAATTAAATAATTGATATTCAAGACTGTGCCTGCTTACTGTTTATTGACACACGCAAATTCAAGAATGTGAACAAGCAGACATTTTAAGTCGAACGTTTTGCTCACTATAGCCATTGTCATAAAATGGTGGCACCACAAGAAGCCCAGAACTCGGCAATAGATTAAAACCCTTTTTTCTAACATCATTAGCATACAGTAACATGCGTATAGCATTATAATTAAACTTTAATTTCAGTTAAGAAGCATGTTACGAGTTTGCTCTGATTCCTGCAGGATTTTTAAATCATAGCTTCATCATTTGCATAAAATGATAAATCATTAGCATGTCCCTTTTACGTGTTAAGTACACCACCAAATTTTATTGCTTCATTCCCTACTTCACAATATCTTTGTTCAGGAATGCTTGGTTTAAAGGGGAAGAAATCCTGCATTTTATCTTTATTTAGGTCTAGATGTGTGTTATAAGGACATATATATTTGCATGATTCTCTGGATCAAAAGCTAATAGCTTTCAGTATTTGCATGCCTCATTCTGCAGAAAAATTGGCATTATTCAAAAATACTTGTAAGATAAGTAATTTTATTTGACGATTAACTATTTTGTTTTTCAATTTCTCTCCCAGCTCTTTTGCTTGCTATGTCAATTATTTTTATAACAAGCATTGTCTGATTATGTTTAACAGTTCTTGGTCTACTGTTAGATTTTTTTCGAGGTAAAGCACTTGGTGCATATATGCCAATTATGAATGTTTGAAAAAAATCTAATTTTGGGGCATTAGTACGATCTGAAATCCCATTATTAACTTGAGTTAGCTCTATGATTATGTTACAATTTCCCTTTCAAATATGACCAATTACGTATAAATAAAATGAAAGAAAAGACAGATAAGTCAAAAACAAGATACGAAAAGCAATGCTACACACTCCAGATAGGAAAGCTAAATAGCACAAATATCAAATTCAGGAATTAATATGCATGATCATATAAAATATGAAGTGTGTAAATATTAAAAATCTGGATATATATTTGCTGTGATTGGTAAAAAAAAATGATGCCAACTTATAAATACGCATATGGTCTACCCTACAAATATTTTGAATAAGCCTTGATAAATAATTTAAGATTATGTAATATATTATTCAAATTATTTAGTCTTAAGAATTTGAGCTTTATTTCAAATAGAATTACAGTAATTTATTTATCGGGCAAAATTTGCATAATTGCTCTTTGAAAGCTATGTCTAAACTAGCGGCCAGTGGGTTGCCATGTTTAGGATAATGCGTTGGGGGTTTTGTCACTTGTCAACAGTGCCTCCTTAAACAAGTGTGCATTCTTATTTTCGATTACCAATTTACTTTACATCTTGACGACATACTTTAAAAAGCACATGAAGCAGAGTAAGCTATTTTCCTTTTTGAAATGTAGATTCTTGTACACAAAAATGCTTTAAATATATTTAAGGTAAATATAGAGACACAGTACAGACGAAGTCCTTCGGCCCACCGACAAAATTACACAAAATCCCACTTTCCCGCACAAGGCCCACAGCCTTGAATGTTATGACATTTCAAGTGCTCATCCACGTACTTTTGAGAAATTATGAGGTTTCATGCCTCTCCAACCCTCCCAGGGGTTAATTCCAGACACCCATCACCCTCTGGGTGAAACAGTTTTTCCTCACGTCCCAGCTAAACCTTCTGCCCCTCACCTTAAAATGATGTTCCCTCGTTATTGACCCTTCAACAGCTGCTTCCTATTCACCCTGTCCATCCCCCTCATAATCTTATGTACCTCAATCAGATCTCCCCCCCTTAGCCTTCTCTGCACTGAAGAAAGCAACCTGAACCTATCCAATCACTCCAGCTCAAATGCTCCATCCCAGATAGCATCCTGGTGAATGTCCTCTGCACCTTCTCCAGTGAAATCACATCCTTCCTGTAGTGCGGTGACCAGAACTGAACACAATACTCTAACTATGGCCTAACTAAACTTTTGTACAGCTCCAACATAACCTCCCTGCTCTTACAATCTGTGCGACGACTGATAAAGGCAAGTGGCCTGTGTGCCTTCTTAACTACCCTATTAAGCTGTCCTGCTGGCTTCAGGCAGGTGGATAGGGGCACCAAGATCCCTCTGTCCCTGAGCTGCCTGGTGTCCTGGCATTCAATGAATACTCCGTTGTCTTGTTACTCCTTCCAAATTCCATCACCTTGCACTTTTCAAGGTTAGATTCCATCTGCCACTGATCTGCCGATCTGACCAACCCATATATTTCTTGCAAACAAAGATTTTCTTTTTCACTATTAACCACCCTGGCAATCTTCATGTCATCTGCAAACTTACTTATTATACCTCTATATTCTCATCTATATTTTTTATATATATCACAAACAACAAGGGAGCTAGCACTGGTTCCTGTGGTATGGCACTGGCCTCCAGTCACACAACAGCATTCTACAACCAGACCCTGAATCTGACCACGAAGCCAATTTTGGATCAAAATTGCCAGGTTATCCAGTCTCCCATGTGGGATCTTGTCAAAGACTTTTCTGAAATCCATATAAACTACATCAACTACACTACCCTCATCTACACACTCAATCACCTCCTCGAAAAATTCAATCAAATTCATTAGGCATAACCGCCCTCTCACAAAGCCATGCTGACTTCCCTGATCAAATCTTGCCTTTCCAAGTGGCGACTAATTTTACCCTTTGGAATTTTCTCCAATAGTTTCCCTACCACTGATGTGAGACTCACTGGTCTCTAATGCACTAGTTCATCTCTACCACTCTTCTTGGAAAGTGGAACCACATTAGCTGTTTTCCAATGTATGATCATTTCTCCTGTGGCCAGGGAGGAATACAAAATTTGAGTCAGAGCTCCTTCAAATTGCTCCCTTGCCTCCCACAGTAGCCTAGAACACAACTCATCCAAATCTGTCCACTGCTAAGCCCGACAAAACCTTCAATAACTCCTCATTCCCTATGTCAAACTGTGGAAGCTGCTTCTCTAATCATGTACAAAATTCAAAGGATATGCAGCATATTTTATGCTAGTAACTCCAAGACATATTATTGTGCAAAATAATTTTGAGAAAGAGTGATGACTCTAGACACTTGAGCACATAGCCCAGGTTGACACTTCAGTACAGTACTGAGGGAGTGCTTCACTGTCAGAGGTGCTTTATTTTGGAAGAGGTTTTTGATTGTGGCCCCATTCACCCTCTCAGGTGGATGGAAAAGATCCAATGACACTCTTTGAAGAAGAGTAGATGAGTTCACCTGATATCCTGGACAATATTCAACACTCAGCCAACATCACTAAAAAGAAGATTTACAGGCCAGCTATCTCATTGCTCTTGTAGGAATATTGCTGCATGTTGATTGGCTGCTACATTTCAATAATAACTATAATTCAAAATTGCTTTGTTGATTTAAAAGAGCTCTTGGATTTCTTGAAATCATAGAAGTTGCTATATAAATGCAACTCCTTTCCTTTATTAATGTTATTGTTGTTATCTAAGTATTTCCTATTTATTTTTCCAATTGATTGGTCACATATTTTCCTTTCTTTTTTTAGATTATAACTTATTTTTGACTTCAGGGGCAGGATTCTCCACCCCACCAGACCCGTTTTCTGATGTGGCGCGCCCCCACCAGCAGTGCAATCCTCCATCCCGGTAGCCGGACAACGGGGTTTCCCATTGTGCCCACCCCCACACCATCGGGAAATCCATGGGCATGAGTGCACTACTAGTGAAGCGGAGGATCCCGCCGATGGAGAATCCCGTCCCAGATGTTTTAGTAAACTGGGTAAATATTATCTGCCATTTTAACCCACTCATGTACTAGATGTTTCTTGGATAGTTTTTGGAACTTGAACATTGGGAACAAACCTCTAGGCCAGTGGAGTACTTCTCACCCATAATTATCAAATTCAATTCATCATTTACAATTATATATTTAATTATATATTTCATAATTCAATTAGTTGTTAAATATAGCAAGGTTCTTTTGTAAACATTTACTGAATTCCCAATTTACTTGTTTTCTTCAAGAATTTTTTATTGTGTGTGAGCCAAAAATAATCAATTTTCTTTGCAATAATCCAAATACATACTGTTAGATTTATTGGTATTTATTCTTTTTGGCATTACCTTCTGGTCATTTATAAGCCAAGTTTTATTATTGATATCTTGCACACTAAATATAGAACAACTATCAATAAGGCCTTCAGGCCTTCGTGCCAGCCTGCATACATATTGTATTAGCAAAACCACGTTTGAAGAGATAGCACAGACATGGGTTCTGTGTCAAATGGCTTTCTTCCATATCTAGTTTCTATGATTCTGTGATTTTATATATGATTCACAAACAGATCATAATACTTCACATCAGTGATTTTACATCACAAAAAGGTAGACTTGAATGCTATTAACTCTTGAAAAGTGTAACTTCTGACAGACTAAATGCATAAATGTTTTGTTTGATTTCAAGCAGATAAATAGAACCAACATAAAAATATCAAACATGTCAATGGTTTTCAGATAAATTACATAAACTGATTGATTTTCTTTCAAGGATTATGATAACATCTGAAATCTCTGAAAGTGATATTATTTTGCAAACACCTCCTCACAAGTTTAATTTACCAATTCCATAGACTCAGATATGTTTTTATTAAGTTCTTACTGGGATTGTTTCTCTTGATCCAACGGAAAATGTACAGAACTCACAAGAAATATGGTTTGCTCCCTGTTATCACTTAGAAATCTATATTTGCTATGCATTATACATTAACACTAAAGAGACAGTTGCTTCAAATATTAACTAGAATAGTATCACAAATTAATTAATGTCACCTATTTCAATAATAAAAGATTATTTCATTTCAACAAACATTGGTATGGCTCAAATAATTACAGTTAAACTGTGGTTTGATAAAATAAAGTTTTGGTAACCTTTGATTACAAAAATCCCATTTTTACTCCCACAAAATTGTGGGAGCTAAATATTTAACAAACTTCAAATCAATATAGTTAAAAACAAACAAAGATTAATGGTTTTGAGGGTGCATATCCTTCTTTAGAACTGAAAATAGTGTTTATTCTCAAAATGCAAACCACGGGGGCAGCACGGTGGTGCAGTGGGTTAGCCCTGTTGCCACACGGCGCCGAAGTCCCAGGTTCGATCCCGGCTCTGGGTCACTGTCCGTGTGGAGTTTGCACATTCTCCCCGTGTGTGCGTGGGTTTCACCCCCACAACCCAAAGGTGTGCAGGGTAGGTGGATTGGCCATGCTAAATTGCCCCTTAATTGGAAAAAAAATTAATTGGATACACTAAATTTAAAAATAAAATAAAAAATAAAAAAATGCAAACCATCTGTTCTCTCCACATATGATGGTTGACCTGCAGTGCACTTATAATTATGTTTTTGTTTCAGATATCCAGCATCTGGAGTATTTGGCTTTCTGCAATATTTCGGGGTCTTTTTTAGTATCAAAAATAGAGGCAGCACGGTAGCACAGTGGTTAGCACTGTTGCTTCATGGCACCAGGAACCCGGATTTGATTCCCGGCTTGGGTCACTGTCTGTGCGGAGTATGCATGTTCTCCCCTCGTCTGTGTGGGTTTCCTCCGGGTGCTCCGGTTTCCTCCCACAGTCCAAAGCTGTGCAGGTTCGATTAATTGGTCACGCTAAATTGCCCCATAGTGCCAAACATGAGGTGGGGTTGCTGGGTTACGGAGATAGGGTTATGGTGTGGGCTAAGGTAGGGACTTTCAGGGACTGGTGTAGACTTGATGGGCTGAATGGCCTCCTTCTGCGCTGTGATAAGTGCTTTGCACTTGTAACTGTCCATGCACAAGTTCAAGTCCGCAGTATTTCAATTCTTGAGATTGTCCAATATTGCCAATTAAACCCAAATTGAAAATTAACAAAACCATAAGCAAGTTACTGGCATCTAACATATTTGACAAGGGTACCTCCTTACAGTTAAAAAGATTAGATGTTCCATGTTTAAAATAGTAGCTAACAGAAGAGTATTTACTGTGGTTGAAAAGAAATGTCACCACTGAGGCACATTTCTGACATTTCCTACCCTATGATATTTCTCATTTTGTGAAATCTTTTGGTTGATAGATATGGATTAGGTATTAGTTTGTGCTTCAAAAATAATTGTTGTACCGTATTAAAGCCTGTTTTCAAAGAGAGCAATGTGACGCGCCTTTATTCCAGGAAAATAGTTGCAAATATTTCTGAACGGATCTTTTGAAAACAATCGTGAGAGACTATTCTCCTAATTTCCAAATCTGCGAAATTAAAATATGGAATGATACTCCTACAAATATGCATCAATGACTGCTGTTGAAATATTCTAAACATATTGCAAGTATGTATTATGTTGCACGTTTTTAAAAATAAATACGGTAGTACAATTTGAATATTCGACTTATTGCAGTACCTATCCAACGTCACGTGTTGTATCACATTAAAACCTAGATGTTAACCTTTATTTTAAATGGTATAGTGCTCAGAAAGACACAGATACACTGTTTTAACTCTTAACTGATATCCTAAACGCCATTGGATCATTTCAAAACGCTGTAAAGTGACAGCACGGTTTCAATTATGGAAATACTGTACTTAACATTGAATATTTGGATTATTTAATTCATGCTTAATATATAATGTATTAGATTTTTATATGGAAGAACTTCAATACTTTTTTCTATTTAATGATTCTCACGTTGTTTTGGATTTTTTTTAAATACACATGAATATACACACACATGCGCAGGTCCTGAGGAAGACAAACACAACCTATAAATAAGCTCCACCAGGTTAGTGTCTCTGCTGTGTTGGGCATATTTACTTATCTTGCCTTCCAAGAGTAGGAGCAATGATATGAGTGTAGCTGCATATCCAATCTCACACTTCCACTGACAAGTTTGTTTGCTGTGACGTAACTGCACTAGTCACAAATCATTAGGATTACGCAAAATAGATTTATTTATAAAGAATTGTGTGATGGTTCAGTGAGCGATGACTTGCTGCCAGTACGACTAGTCCAGCACAACAAAAATCATCCATTTCATTAGCAATGGAATTTCCAAGAAGTTCAAATGCCCACCTGAGATATTTTAATATTGATGGCGAAATTGCGAAGCTCGGTTAAAGAATCGACGTTATTTTATTAAAGATTTGAAACTGGAAGCAATTGGATTTCAGAGGGAAAGGGCGCCCAGGCACCATTCATGCATTTCATACATATTGTGAATGAATGTGTTACTTTGTCATTAGTTTTTGACTTCTCAGACAAATCTGCCAAAAACGTTCCGGGGTGGAGATTGCACAATATTAACACATTACAAGGCACGTTCCATGTCAAACCAGATGTTTATCCTTCAAAGTACTGGGAAGGGATAGTTACATGCGTGAAATTCAAAGAATCAAATGTCACTTTCACTTGAAGAAATGAATTCGTCACTCGACTTTAAGTATCAAATACTAATTATTATAACTGAGGGAAACAAGGAATGGAAACAATAAGCAAGTGCATCTTCTAACAAGTGATCGCCTGCTTTGCTACAGTCTCTCTGTCTGCCCCTGAGGGAGGAACTTGCACGGCAGCCGGATCGCGCTGCTTCGGGGACGGGCAGGGGGGAGGGGGGCACGCGCGCGCTCTCTCGCCCGTCTCACGAGCCGTCGCCAGGGGAACAGCCAATGAGCGGCCGCGGTCGGCGATTCCCGCGCCAGTGGCACGAGCGCGGCGACGCGAGGCTGGGTGCAAGGCTAATTAACCAGAGCAATGCAGCTGTGCTCATATCAGGCCCAGGCAACAGCAATTAAAGTGAGAAGCAACAGCAGCAGCGGCGGCAGGCTGTCACTCCTCACTCACGCCACCTCGACTAAGCCAACGGCATGTTATTAACAGTTAAACAAGTTCAAATTCACGACCAAGACAATTCATAGGCGAGAGTGTCACACGTTTACCGGAGAAAAATCACTCTAACCCCAATTGAAGCACAATCTTAGGAAAACCCAGCTGATTAAACAATGTATCTCTCTTCCTGTTATATTTATTTGTACACTGTTTATTTAGGTGCCATGTTCGCACATTGATAAGATCTGCTTGTAGATGAAAACGGAAAAAACTAAGGGCTGCGTGTTTTTGTGAATAATAAAGCATATGCTTGCCCATACTATCATTTAAGAAACTCATAAAACATCAGAGCAGAAGCATCCATTCCCTGAAGCCGGATTACTGCATCCTCCTCCGTGAAGCTGCATCATTGTTTGGAAATAAATGGTTCACTCTAAACCATAAACTACAAAAACCCCAATAAGGCGAATTTCTTATGAAATGTTTTCCCGCTCTTCATTTGCAACCTCAAAGGTCACAATCCAGGTACGAGGTTCTGTCTTTCTGGTTGATAAAAAAAACAACTTTCCGAGACAGTGATGCAGGGGGACCCTAAGTCAATGGCACATTTATGCTCATTCAATGTACAAATGGAAAACATGGAGTCCTTACGTATGGCTATACCTACTTGAAAACATTGCCATCCTGTTGACCAGCAAGATCAATTGAATACATTTTTTCAGTATATCGAACATATATCAAAGAGATTATATGTCCTAAACTGTGGAAAGTCTAATATGTCTCCGAAGGTCAAAACCAACTCCCCCCCCCCCCCCCCCCCTCCGCTCTGGGGGTTTGGCACCTCACCTTAGAATGACTCGTGGTTCATGATACTATGTTTTTATGGGTAAAAGATATTTACCAGCATATGAAACCTACCATTATATTCCCCTAACGACGTGGTCAGACTCTAACCAGGTACTTCAAATCAAACAAGGTTTCCTGCGCCCTTAAGAAGATATTTTAAGTTGTTTCATTCACTATATTTTGTCATTTTGAGAAAAGGGTCAATATTTACCAGAACACTCGCATAATTAAAAGGAACTCAAGCTGTTAAATATGCGAATTTGTTTTAACTCTTGTTCCCAAGCAGAATAAAACAATACAAAACTGAATTTTGATTTTAAACACCAAATGTACAAAGTCGTCCTCACCAATGTGGCGAAGTTACTTTCATGGCAAATTATCCTACTCATAAATTCAACAAACAAGTCACGAGTAGACGATGCAGAGTGAAAACACTAACATTCGAGTTTCAATGTAGCATTAAAGAGGTCAAAACAACACCCCTCCCAATTTACTGAAAATTCTAAACTTCTTTATTTCTTCTGGTGGGAATTTGTGAACATATCAAAACTAAATTTGGGGCAGATATTTGTAGACTGCAATTTTTTTCCTTGCATGTGCTGACATTTAGTACTGACCCAGTGGGGGAACAATGCCACCATTCATAGCGCTAGACGTAGATTTCAATCGACTTAAGCGGGCACAATGAGATGTGGTCATTCAATGGTTACCCATATTGTGTTCTCAAATTTTCTCTCAGCAAAAGTATAATGACTCGGTATTGTATGGGTGCTTAGACAAGGGCTCAGAACAAGAGACACTAGTTTTGTCTGACGGTGTGAGAAAGTCGTGAAGGGATCCTTTCTTCCAGATGGTGTTAAATTCAGCTGCCTTTTTAACATTGGCCTTGCACAGCAATCTGCTGCTCCCTAGCCACAAAAGAGGATCTCTGGTTCCCACTAGTTAACATGCACACTCACGCAGCCTTCAAACTTCCTCCAACTTGTTTTCACTGTGTAATCGCATAGGCATTTGTAGATTGTCTTCTAAAATGCATCTGTAACACCACATCGCATTTGGTCAACCTCGTTCTAACAATTCGCTTTTCAATTGTGGTATTGCTTTGAGTCTGTTTCAGAAATTATAATGTCTGAGTTATCACAAAATAAGCAATTTTATGGACAACTTGCTCTAAATACCCCTTCCCTAGTTCATTTGCACATTTCGTAAGTTGAAGGCCATTGTTTCTCATTCCAACATGTTGAGTTACGAAACAGCCTGCTCGTCAAAATACATTCCTCCAAATACCTTTATGTAAAGCAAAGCGGTATTTGAACACTAACGATGAACATGCATTAGTGGGCAGAAACTCGCAGGAACCATTATCTCTCCTAACATTAGAATTCATTAATTATCAATTCAGCAGTAAATCATTTGGAATACACTATCCGTTTGGAAGAACGCTTAAACTGCAATTTCGCATGACATCTTATTGTTTAGACAGCATCTTCCTTACTCTCAAAGGAAAGAAATGTGCACTTTGTAATGCTAATTTTGTTAAACAAACAAAGGCTTTAGGTAAACAGCAGTTAGTGATTACAGCACCATTGAATCATACAGTAAACAGCACACTCATTTACACTTTTACAATGCAAACGTTGTTTGTCCCAAACAATGAATTTAAGCAAACAAGCAAGTGTCATGGATGGCTATTACTGTAATAAAAGTTAAGCAGGCGTGTGCCAGACAGCTCGCCACTAAACCACATCTAACGGGAATTGAGTAAATAAAAGACGGTAGCAAGGTTCATAGCTTCCAAGTCCTCCAAACCCGGTTAGCCTGTTGGGATATAATAGCACGCTATTAAGTGAAACTATTGTCCACTCGGGAAGATTACACTCCTTAAGTTCTGGGGCCAGAACATGCGGTGATCCCAGGAGGGAGGGCACAGTCTGACGTGCTGAGGGATGTGGGTGGGAAATGCCATCACATTTGTTTTAGAGATAGAGGGCTGCACTTGACAGTTTCTCGCTCCCCCCACCCCTCCTATCCCAGCTGCCTGTCAGCGGCTGCAGCCGGGCACGACATTGCCACTTGCCCCCGAGCGTGGGAAACGGAGCGGTCAGCCGTTCACATCTCCTGAACTCCGTTTAACGGAAGCAATTAGGCGCAAGTTTCAGACACTCTCCCCCAACCCCCCTACCAATCCCCGCCCTTTCACGTCTGCACACGTCCTAATTATTTCAGTTTGGGATGCCAATGCTGTTTCCTGGGTATATCCGACCATCCTTAAAAAAAGAGGAAAAAAAGTGGCCACGTGGGTAGCGATCAGGACAACGTGCTTTAGCCTCCTTCATTAAATGTCAATTTAATTTCCAATGCCAGACGCGGAGTAAGACCTTTTTTTTTACAGTTTGACTGGGGGCGGGGGGGGGGGGGGGGGGGGGTGGTGCGATATCGTTCCCATCTTGACTTTCCGCTTCATTGCCTTCCTCTAGGAAACCGTGCCGGAAGAGCAAAGCATCTTTGCTTGTTGAATCAAAAAAAATAACGACCAGATCTGCATCTTGCGATTGAAACTCGGTTGTCCTCTATTCCGTACGACCTATAGGCAGATTGGTTTATTTACGCGAACACATTTGGCGTACCCACGAACACGTACTTTGCTTGCTTTCCTGGTAAGGCATTTTGACTGTAAACGCCAACTCATGAATAGATCTTTTAAAAATTCTGTCACATACTCCACATATAATTTTCAGAACCGTGATACAAAGAAACCTTTCCCGAGACAATCTCCACCCCCCCCCCCCCCCCCCACCACCACCACCACCCGCCGCCCCAGTTTAAAACTTTCTCTCACTTTTACGCTTTTCTAATTTCAGTAACCCCTCCAACATTCACATGCTGAAACAGCCAATTAAAAATACTTTCAGAAACAATCCTTGAATCGAAAATCAGTATCCGTTTTTTTATCCTGAAGCAGTTTAACGTTTCAGCTACAAAGTGGACACACGAATTTTAGTCATACCTCTTTTTTTTAATAAACTATGTAGACCTAATCAGTGCAAAACGTTCAGAACTGGCGTGCCACAAGGTACTTGGTTAACTCTTGCGTTATAGTTAACTTGCAGCCACTAAGTCTTTACTTCGGTCACAATCAGCACTGATACCTTTATTGAACACATTCTCGCCTTGAACCCTGGAGATATCCCATCTGTTCAACTTCCTAAGGACGGTTTTGCTTTTTGGTGAACGCTTCCATGAATTGTCTTTCTCTCTCCCTCTGAAGCTCCTCGAAGACCCTAGAAGAAGTTTTTACTTTCGGTTATCTAGCTTTATGACGGGCAAATACACTCATACAGCTAGATAACCAAAGATAACAACTAACTTCCTCAATCCTTGCGTTTGCTGATGCTTTCCACTTTCTTTCCACTCGCCGGCTTGTATTCTGAAACCGATTTTCGCCAGGTTTCACATTTTCCGTCATTTCCCTCAAATCACTCCTTGGCCCAGAGGTACTCAGCTGGTGCCCTGGCACTGAAAGGGTGCATCGTCCCTCGAAGTTTTAGCCCAACTTCCACACAACTTAATATTCAACATTAGCACTCCAGGTTCCTGGTATTAATATCATGGTGGGGTGGGAAGAGAAGGGTGGTGGTGGTGGTGGGGGGGGGGGGGGGGGGGGTGAAGAAGCAGCTCCATCGGCGGATTAGTCTCGATATGATGTGGACAGAGTTAGAGTGAGGTGCATCCATCCCTCCACAGGCCCATATTTGCATTGTAAATCGCTTCAATTCTCACAAAGGCTGCAGGAAGACGTTGAGCCAACAGTATTATCCAAAGCCGCTACACGGCGTAAATATTTTCTCCCTGCTAATTCCGTAGTGGAAACTGACACACCGATCAGGAGAGCGCAATTGCAGTCGCCTCAGTTGCTGCCGATCGTATCTGTTTTAATGGCAGCTTGATTATACACTTGGAAATCCGTTCCGTTCAAAGCTTGGAGAGCTGGAAAGACAGATGCCGCCGCACCATTGCTGCTGCAACTAGGGGTCTGAAGACGGATCAGGGCCATCATTGGGATTGCGGTGCCGAAATCTGGACCAACCCGGCGAGGTCAAAGGTCCCGGACCGCGGGAGACCAAGGTAATGATGATGTCATGAGAAATTTCAAGTACACGTTTATTGATATGCATGGCTGATCAGCCGTCAGCTCCCACCGGAAACAAAGGGACTCCGATCCCCCCACCCACCACCACCAACACCTTTATTTTGTCGCCAGACCTAAAATAGCTGCGGCCCTTTCGCTTTCCTCCCTGCAAATAATGTGTGACCAATCCCAGCTCCGGAGGACTCGTTCTCTCTTTGGATAGATCAAAGCTTCTCTGTTCGGGGTTAACGTGCCTTGTTTTCCACCCCCCCCCCCCCCCCCTCCCTTATGAATTTCTGTTCCTCGCATTGTTGCTACGAGGCAGTTTACCATTGCTTTTAAAAAAAGCAGGGCCTTGCTGTTCGGGGGACTGGAGATCAGAGCTCTCTACGCACAGTGAGTCCAAACAATTTTGCTCTGCTGTTTTTTTCTAATCGCTTCCCATCGTGGCCAAATGCTGCCTGGTCTTGGAATTCTTCAATTAAAATGTACTCGATAATCGCCTGCGTGCAATCAGATCAGAGATGGAAAGTTCACAGAATGGCTGAATGCTAAGTATCAAGCGACTCTTCGAACGCGCTGCCGTGTCCTCCTGTTCCATTAGTATGTGTAGTAACATTACATAAAATCTTTACTGCCAGTCTTCTGTGTCATTTTATTTCTCAGATCCCAGTAATGTCTTATGAAGCGTATTGTGCCTATGACTCTAAGTAGCTACTAAAAATGCCGCTTTACTTGGGGCACCCGAGGATTTATTTTTTCAAAGAGAGACAACCCGTCATTCAGAAACCTGCACCCAGAGTTACAGAAATTGGATTGGCTCCACATACGAGTAAAACACGACTCAGTTGCTTCATATTCTATTCACAGGGAAATAAATGGGACTGATAGAAGGGCCATGTAGAATTCCCGCTCTGGTGTGGGCCTGGTTAGTTTGTTAAGCTCAAAGGTATTATTGCCATGATGTGCACACGAGTTGTTCCCTTTTACGATGCACTATAACACTTTCTGGATTTGCAGACTGATTAGATAAGTGTTCAGCAAGTGAGTTTATTCAGAGACACAGGTGATTGTACAAATCTCATTCAGAAGCGCCGGTTTATTTTATGCCCCTTTATCAAAAGGACGCTTCTACATTAGTTTTAATGTTTTACCAATACGATTTCATACTCGCATGTTAAAACTCAATTCAATATTACAAGCAATTCCGACTAGTTTCTTTTAAACTAGGCCAACTGTTTTGACGAGGCTTTCAAATTAATATTTGTTATAATTTTATCTTGTTATTGTCCACTCGCATATCTGTTGTATACTTACACGAGTGTGGACATCTTGTTTAAACTATAGCTCATTTAATGCAAACTCCATATTTCAAATGGCAGGCCTAGCCTTTGAAATAGTGTTCATTTTATGATGACTAATGCTTTATTAGTATTTTAATAACTACCTTAGGTCAGGAAGAGTTGGTACAAGCATGCTACACTGGTCTTAATTTTCCAATAGCAACGTTTCATTTTATTAGATCGCTTTTTAGAATTCTCACTAGAACCACGATATCAGAAAAATATAACTTGGGAAATGAATAAACACAACAATAAAAAGCAGTCGATAATTTAAACCGAGGTGTAATCGTTAGACATGGTGCAAAATATTGTCATGCTAGTTGTACAATTTCAATCACAGTCTCCCACATAAAATGTCACCCCATCCAAAGAATGAGACAATTATACCTTTTTATCAAAACACACGAAAGGCTTTAAATGACACAGGCTGTGACGTTAACGTTACTGCGCAGCAGATAGGTCCATTTTGAATTAAATGCTGGCTCAGTAACCAGACTACACAACGGAAAGATTTTCTTTCCATCATAAGGGTCATTTTCATGAAATGACACCAATGTCGCCGTAAAATGCAACAGGGTACATTTAAAACAGCTAATAAATTAAAGAGTGAATCATAACTAAAGCGCCATAAAACACAGGTATTTAAAATAGGTTTGCAATATGATGAAGCGAATTGTGTACAAATATCTCAATCTATTTTGACATGTTCTGGGATTTGCTTAACTCTGCTCTTAAGCGAATGACAATGTGTCCAATTATTGCAACATGTAAGGCCTGGTAGACTGACGTGTAAACAGACAGCAACAAGGAAACTTTCTGCATTTATTTTCAATCTTTGCAGTTTCAAAAGGCCTATTACATCATATCATTGCAACTGTTACAATTTATGGTTCCCTTAATATCATGAAAGGTGAAAATTGCGTACCAAAAATGGAGATTATGTAAATTGGATGTCATAGAAGATAGTGCAAGAAAACCATAGGCAATGATCGACATACCTTAATACACCTTGTGCAGCAGCCTTCCAAAATAAATAATTCACGAAGAACACTTGTAATACGATTTTAAATGTATCAGTGAATATTACTGTTCAAATTAAAAGACTACTGCAAGTACGACTAAAAACTACTAACCCCGTGTATTCAGTAAAGACTGTGAAAATGATGTCGGTGCACAGATATCCATATGGGAGTTCGGTAGTGAGCAGCATTTCGTGTAAATACCACCTTCGTTACATCTGTGTCCTCAAGTCTGCAGCATATTTTGTAACAAGAATGCACAATCTCTCGAAATGAATTAGTTCGACTACGTAATAACGCTCAAATTGCAATGAATCTTTTAGGAATTAGTTCAGTTGGGTGCTATTTACTTTATATGTACACGAAACAGTCATTTCAGGAAATGTAACCCTAACCGGTTAGCTGCACCATTTTCGAGGGGAAAGCCCTTTAGCGTCAACGTCACTAAAATATACTAGTTGCCAAAAATGATTGCAGTAATAATAACTACCTGTCACATGGGTTAGCTCTCACTCGCAGCAGTGTGCTTTAATAGGGATAATAATTAAAGGCAAAGGAAGTGGCAATAGTGAACGTGACGATTATACACTCGTGTTTCATTACTGATGTTCCCAATTTCAAACCTGCCACTCTTCTTTTAGTTGCCTTATTACTATATATACGCCTTTCGCACAATAAAGGAGCTTTAGCTTATTTTATTAAATGGTTATTTTAGCCACATTATTATTGAGTTTATAATTGAATTAAGAATTTCGAAATGCAGAGAGCAGTCTAAAAACACCACAATGTTTGTCAGTTTTACCGTATTCAGGTTGCCAACTGTACGCCTATCGAGGGAATACTCACACGACACCTCCATAAAACTTGTTCCCTAATGCATATGATGAACAGGGACTATTATACCACAAATTTGATGGCTCACATTTCACCTTAATTTTGTAAAAAATCAAAGTAGCACAGGTATTATAAAGTGAATAAATCACCATTGGGTATACAGTATGAATATCCACTGCCGAAAACATAAATTTATAGAGCAAAAACTTAGGTTAAAACATTTGAAAGGTGTATCTATAGTACAGCTGTTAGTTGAGGTAAGTTTTAAATGAAAATGTCACCAGTGGTCTGCAGATTGGGACGTGATTGCCATGCCACTGTTGTAGTCTATTTATAGGTTTCCAGATGAATTCAGCGACATTGTATGGCATGGATCTGAAGTACCCTCGTGATCCTAAAATAATGTCGCGACTACATATGTTAATATTCAGAATTCATAATTGTCTCCAAATGTACGTGTGCACGTGAACTTTATGTGATACAAGGTTAGAAATGCATAGACTTATATTCGACATTTTGCCACCTGAATTCTGGATTAGATAAATTGACGAAATTAAAACGAAAGTACAATCATTCTAGGAATCACCTATATCATTGGAGCCGTGTGTCATGCTTATGAATAAGCCGCAGACCACTAAAACGAGACTTTGCTAGTCAAAACAGCCATCTTGGATGATAAAAGGCCATTTAATTATAGCTATCTGTAGCGCCTTTGCAAAGCATTTGTCTTGCATTCTGTGCTGCTCTGTACTTTTTCTATCTACAAACTTGCATTTTAATCTTATTATTATAGCTGATCAGTATCATATGCATTTTGAGTTGGGGCGCCATATCCTTTATCATAACTGTGTGTACATTGTGAAGTCAATTGTTCTAGCTGCCACAATCTGTCAATACGTTCCTGCATGACACAATAACAAGACCAGGCGTCATTAACTAAATGTTTTATACGGTGAACATAGTACACAATTCACATGCATTTGTGTACACAAAGTACAGAATTTTTTTTTACCGTTTTCGTCGGTATTATGTGTCAGAACATGAATGTATCCGGTTTACTTTCAACCTGTAAAATATCCACGAATTAAATAGATTAGTTAATGCTATTAGAATGTTAATAATTTTGACAAATACTTCACAACGTAGTAAAAGGTTAAAGAAAAATATGTTTCGTCTTTTGGTAACGTATTTGTGACATGGGAGGTGTTTGAAATATAAATAGTTCCACTCAATTCCTGCTTGGCCACTTAACCCTGTTGTGTAATAATGTCATGAATATTCATTTGTGCATTACATGACGTGAATTTGCAACCCACAAGACAGTTTTATGATGTTTGTTGTAATTGCAGAGCAGTGATTTTATAAATGTTTGCCAGGATCTGAGAGAATCACATGAAATAGGCGAAAACCTAAACTGTTCATATTTGCTGACTGGAAGTAGCTTCTGTATCCATCTTCAAACAAGATTAAGGCAGATCGTTTGAACTGAAGAGAAGAGGAGCCAAGAACAAGATATGAACGCAATTTACCGTTTTATGACTATCTGTGAGGTGCGTTTACAACAAGATTGCCACTTTCTGCATTTATTAAAATCACGACCTCAATTCAAATAATTCAAAGCAATACGACGCTACATATGTTCTTATATTTAAATATTATTCCAATGTTTGGAATATAGTTTTGTTTTCAAAGTAGTAAAAACACTATTAAAATACACTCCAAGCGATATATGTGATGATATTCAGACAAAAGAAACATAATGCACGCACAGTTCGCCGCACTTATTGAAATATAAATGCGTGCCCTAGTTTTGGATTTCCGCTGAAAGACTGGATTGTTTGCAGCTCAACGCTCCCGATCTCTGCTCTATTGTCGAGCACTGGAGCCTCTCCGAGTGCCACTGACCGTGGCCATGAGACTCAATTTAACTCGGCCAACGGAGATTGTATATATCTTTCTGAAACAGAACGTGGCAACTCCGAGAATAAAGCAAACAACTCAGCAGCCATGTCAATAATGCAAACACACTACTGATAGCTGCATTAGATTATTTACAGCCTGGTGCCTGGAATCATTATCCTGACAAAATAGACTTTGCCCATACATATCGGGATTCCCTACTGAAAGCACAGTACCATATAGGACACGCTGCACTTTGAATGGAGATCCTCAATCAGAGCCTTGTCTCTGTGCTTGCTTATCAGTAATACAGACTAGCAACAACTCCATCAATTCTTTAATTTAGCAGAATCCCAGCCACAGATTAAGACGAAATATTTTGGAATCATAATTAAAACAACCCGTATATGCTCAATATCGTGCCCCTATAACAAACCGATAAACAGCAGCCAGATGCACAGATAATATAGCGTGAGACATAATAGATCGAGATAGAAACATGGATATAGAACGAGATTGGGGAGCCGAGTGAATGGAATGAGTATATCTGACCAAAATGTACATCTGATGAAGTTTTGTCTGGCCGAATGTCAGCATGCTGTACAACCGTATAATGCAATGTGCACCTCAGTTTTATTTGTCAGAAGCATTTCGAAATGATTAAACATTCTCTCTCCGCCCCCCCCCCCCCCCCGCCACCACCACCACCTTACATTCGAGTAATGTAAGCAGTCAAAATCAAGTTCAACACCATTAAAATAATTACCATAACAATTTCAACGAGCATCGTTTCATTTCCAGGCAACACATCAGTTCTTAAATGCTTTAACTTTAAATGGGTGTATTTTATATTTTACAGAAAAAACACAATAATTTTATATTACTGATCTGTATTTTCAATTTGGTAAAACAAACTCACCTTTTTACTTCAAAATGCCAAAGTTATTGTAGCAAACTCACCATTTATTACACGGAAGTAATTCACAATATAATCGGCTAAACCACGAACTAAATCAAAACATAGACATTGATTTAAGATTAAAATGTAATTTAACTAAATTTTAGAATTACCACTGACACGGGCTGTCAAAGAGTGCAACCAGGTGCATGAAGATGTGTATACTTACAGACTGGTCGAAGGTAAACTTCAAGAAGGTTTCATTTTCTGAAATCTTGATGCACAAAACCCCACAGCTGAAAGGTCCTTTTGGCAAGTTTTGACTTCTTCATCGGTCCAAAAGCAACCAATGCCACTCCTCGTCAATTTCATTCAAAAATAGCCGCTTATTTCCACATTATTCTGGTTGGAATAACACTGAAATAGAGAGGAAACCC
Source organism: Scyliorhinus canicula (assembly GCF_902713615.1). Classification (NCBI taxonomy): domain Eukaryota; kingdom Metazoa; phylum Chordata; class Chondrichthyes; order Carcharhiniformes; family Scyliorhinidae; genus Scyliorhinus; species Scyliorhinus canicula. The sequence goes on along the minus strand of NC_052153.1, from coordinate 139,175,891 downwards.
TCCACTCTTTTGAGGAAAATAACTTTTTGCCCCCATATCATTTTGCTGTCCCAAGCCCAAGAAGTAAAAAAAAAGTGACGGTACTGTCTGCAAGTTTTTTTTGGTGACAGGGAGGGGGGAAGGGGGCCGAGATGAAGATTGTCCAACCCCTCTGGCGGAGACGTGGTCTGAAAATCAAATAACTTCCCCATTTCTTTTGTTGCTGATGAACTGAAGCCCCATTGTTCATTCCTTGCATGATCTGATTTTTTTTGTGTGTGTGGAAGGGCCATTCCCAGAGTACGCCTTGCCTTCTCTCATTTGGCGAATAATGTATTTCTTCAAACCGTTCCCCCTCCCCCCCCCCCCCCCCCCCATCACCACCCCGCCCCACAAACCCAATACACAGACCATGTCTGACAGACACAACAAATGAGAATTTACTTGAAAAGAGGCAAGAGCTGACAAGAAACTCCCTTGTATTTAAAAAAAAACATATTTTCGTGTGTGTGTGTGTATGCAGGTGTGCGTGAGTGTGTGGGCAGTTAACAGGTCCGCCGGGAAGTTCACGTGTCTACGCCCCATTTATTGGGCTTTTAATTGCTGAACTTTTTCCCTCTTTCAAACAGCGCTCTTCCCGCCTCCCCCCCCCGCCCCCCGCCACACGGGAACTCCAGACATTGACCGCTGTCCATCCCATAGTTGTGAGGAGACGAGAAGCTGCGAGTTCGCACTTGGTGCCCTTCAGCCGCTTTGTTTTGTCTTTTTTTCCCCGCCAGCATTTTTTTTTGTGCAGATCTTTACAAGCATTTATTCATTCCCCGACTGTCTTCGACGCCGACAGAGAAAACACATAAGTAAATAAACTGAAAACGAAAACGACCTTTTTTATTAAAACAAATTTAAAATCCGCAAACTCCTGACTGTGACATTTTGGTCTCCCCACAACCCCCCGCCCCTCGGCAAAGTACACCAAGCACTCGAGTATAGGAGCAAAGGTTCGCGCGACGGCGATACGCTTGCTCCGCCGCTCTCGCCTCGCCACCCAGAGTCGGCAAATAAAAAGCAGGCCGGATTTTCCCGCCACCGCCAACCATTCATTTCTGTGGCGGGAATACATTCTCACTCGCCGTCTTGGGCAAACGGACATTTTTTTTTATTCCCCCAAATTAAAAACAGGCCAGGATTTTCTTCGGCGTTTGTTTTTCACCCTTCCCCATCCCCTCCCCCAGTTTAAATATAGTATACATCTAACAGGAACCGAAGCCAGTGAAATAACTTGGGAGATGGTTGACTGAAGGATTTTCCAAGCGTCTGTTTTTTCCCCCCCTCTCTACACAGCACGCCCAGTGTATCGGGGAGGTCACGTCTGCCTACGTCACGTTAAGTGTACGTCTGGCAACATTTCACATGAAATTATTAGCAACAAGACAAATATGCAAATAGCCGGCTTATTGTCTGACTGCAACAGAATTGATAGCGTCGACCCAATTTATTTTTTCTGGCTTTCATTTTTTTTGTGTTTTCCAATGAGAAGACTGTGAGAGTAGAGCGTTCAGGAATGTATCTGTCTATCTGTCTACCCACCTATCTATCTATACACATATATAAAGGGACACTTGGAGAAATATCCCTGCGTAATAACGCCGGTGGTGCGCCATCACCTCTGCTGTTGCGTGTGCGTTATTTTTAATATGTATAGCTCTGTAAGTGTTTACTCACTTTTTTATTTTACCGAAGTTATTGGCCGAAAACGTCTGTTTCTACATGAATATTCCAATGTATTATTGCTCCTTAAAAAAAAACTATGTGTAAGCGACTTTTGTATTTAAATAGGCCATTTGTTTGGGCTTACGTTAAAATTAGCGTTTTGGAATCCTGTATAAATATGTATGGTTTCGTCGCCTCATCGCGATTTTGGATATGTACTTACACATTTTCACGCCTGCTTTACTGATTTTGCACATAATCATTTACCTAAACATTTATAATAAACTGAATAGATTCTAGTTCGTGTTATATAACAGTTACTGTTTGTTACGGGCTGTAAAAAATACCGTGCTTTAATTTCAATGCCCATTTCTGAAACTGCCTTTAAGGTTTCTTTGAAGGTGCCAGGGATATTTTATTTTCCCATTCGTGCACATCCCCATCGATTTAAATACTTAAAAAAACCTAATAGCTTCTTGTACAATCAACGAGCCTCAACTCATAATCAACAATATGCCTGGCAGTCTTGCCCTTCTGATTATATACAAAGGACATAGATTAAGATTGGATATATCGAGGGCAGGTACTTCATATTTTTAGTTGTACATTGGCATATCCTTGCGCTTATACAATCCACAAGACATAATGTAGCAGTATTTATTTTAAAAAGAAAGTAAATTTCGCGCATCCTAGTAATTATGTCTGCTAAATATTAACTCATTACTCACCGGTGTGTTTCTAACAGCTGTCACACAATTCTTACAGATTCCTCATCTTTCCTTTTTCTTTACGGAACTGTATTTGCAGTATCTGTGGTAATATATGTATTTCAAACGTTTTGATAAACAAAAAATGCTTATACACTCAACGTAATTCATATTTATCATCGCATAGCAATCAGATGTGTACCGTTTCCCATTATTGGTCAGAATGTATGATTCAAAACTTTAAGTTTGTAGAATTACCAGACTCTTGCAGATGCAGTAACTGTGCTGACAATTAGTTGCAGTGTTTCTTTCACTCATAGTCTCACAGACTCCAGCTGTAGTTTTGCCATCACGCATACGCCAACAATTTTCGATCGTGTGTTTTTTTTTCCTAGTGCGATCTTACAAAGCGATTTGAATAATTTCCCAATTCTACTTGTGCTTGCTTCACACTGGCTGCACGAGTTAGTTTGCAATGGTGTACATTTACTATGATCTATTTCGCCTTATTTTGATGAATCGTTTGGAGTAATATTCGTAGGGGGCGCGGTGAAATTAAACCGCTCTGATAATATGGAATTTAAAGAGTCTATGCTTTATTAGAACTGATCAATGTTTTAGAACCCAATTTCGCAGTGGAATCATTTACATTTAAAACGTGTCTAAATTAATATTACATTTCTGCAACATTTTGTATAATTAACACTGGGTCGATTGAGTTTAAAGACATCCTTATATTCAATACTTGACTTCAAACGTTCTTATTATGGCCAATTGTGTACAACACGCCTTACCTGTACATTTCAGAGCCAATGTGTAATTCTACACCACACAGCAGTTTGTAAACTCATACACCACTTAACGTTTTGACTCACAACATGTTTAAATTTAATTGTGTAACATTAATCAGATGAATGCATTTGTCAAGTTATATACTTTACTAGGCCAGTGCAAGTTACTCGGCTGCGACATATTTTCGGGAGATACAAGAGACAGATGAGCTGAGTCATAATGTGAACGTAGGTCGTACAAAGACCAACGCACTTCAATTTATACATGATACAGTGCAACTGTTTGTTTATTGACAAATTATTATTTTGGCATGAGAACAGAGCACGATTTGTTATATATACATGTACAAACTGTTCTGTTTTATCGAGATTTTTCATCCAATCAACTAATTTCCACTTAACTAAGAACACTTGCTGATTTAGTATGTATTTTAAAGTACTGGAACATGAATTTATCACTGAACATCCTGATTTGTTGGTATCCACAGTGATAGAAAAATGAAGTTATTTTATTTGATTGTATTTTATATCACTTTTCCTCCAGTGGATTTTATTTTAGCTTTCACTACTTTGGGTACTCTGGCCCACATTCAACACGAGCAGATTGCAAGATTCCTTGGCTTCTGCTTTCACAAAATGGCATTGGCACAGTGCTGTGTGGTGTAGAATTACACCTGCCTTGCAAACAATGTTAGTAATTCAAATCGGAAGCTGAACTTCAGTACATTTTTGGCAAGGTCTTAAATAATGCAGGCACGACGCACAACAGGTCACACACAAATCCGATTTATTAAATGTTGATGTTATTATTTTGGCAAATCGAGGCACCTGGAGTCTTGATAGTAATTCTGCAACTTGAAAATTAATCCACGTTAACATGCAAACAGTCTGTTTAGTTTCTCTTTCAATATGTCGAAATGATAATTAAATGTGTCGCAAACAAGCAATGCGAAAAAGGATCATTTATATTAGTATTTTAGAGGTAGGTTATTAACCAAGATCTTACCCACAAATAAATTATGTATTTACCAGATAACACCAAATCAGCTGTCCGCCGTTTTTTTTTGAATATTTAAACAAAACTGACACTAAGTTGTCATTATAATGTTGGCATTATAATGTAATAAACATATGTGTTTTGGGTTTTCACCATACGAGAAGCTTGTGAAATGTTTAGGTCTAAGCTGCAATTTTCGGGAGCTTCAGTACAGTGGATCAGATTGAACCAAAATCTTAACTATTATATGGTAACAGTAAATCTATTTAGTTTATTCTACCATTGTTACTTCATAGAATTATTAGAATATAGAAAATATGGATCCTGCACAACGTGATTTAGAAAAACACAAAAATACTTTAAAATCACTTTTTATATTTTGAAATGTTAATGATAAAGGCAGTATGACGCAAATATCAAATATATTGTGTATTCTATTCCATATGGTTGATTTATATAAGACATGAAATAAAATATTGCCAAAAGACGCAGTTATTTGAAAATCCGTACTAACTTTGTTAGATATCTTTGTTGAAAAATGCACACAACAAATTTCATTTTCCATTCAAATAATAGCAAGTATATATTTAGAATGAGGCAACACTGATTATATACATTCATGTGCAACAAAATATGTTAATTGCAACATGTGGAAACGCAAACGACAGTCGTATTTCCATAATTTGCATTTGACATAAACATGGCGGATATTTAAAAAAAAAAATTCAACAGAAGAGTAAATGTTGCAAAGGAGCCTAATTTAAGTGAGTAAATAAAAAAAAGACCCTTGCATAGAAACATGAAAAACTGGTATCACCTTGATATGATTTGTAGAGCGAATGGGCGGCGCCAGTAGTGGAAGGGCGACATCTTCTGGCAGCATCTCCATTCTACTTATGTAACAGACAGATGCAGTGATTTTGCTCTTGACACCGAAAAGCCAGTGGTAGCAAAAGGTGTTTTCCAGACAGCTTGTAAAACCAAAAACAAAGAGAGTAAAGTAAAAATAAATCCATAGTGAACAATTAACAACCTTTTGGAAGCGAAGGAGCTGTCAGTAAAGGATGTATATAAGTTGCAACTAACCATAAACAGAACATATGAAATGTTTCTGAATCTTGCCATCTGATACTTTCGTTTAAAATCTACATGCAATGCGCATATATTTGGAACGTGTCAACATAAATGACTTCGACATTATTAATTCAGAATATGAGCAATAAAGCGCACAGCCCATTAAGGAAGCTGAAGCATACAGTACGAGAAAAATATGATTATACTTGACGTTACAGGCCGTTGTTAGTGCAATAAAATCTGTTTCATTTGTAGATTACATTTGTGCAATATTGCCTTAATATACATAACATGGAGCCCACTTTCTCGTTAAGAGCTATATTTTATTGACCTATGTGAATATTTATCAGTCAAGAATTCCAAAACAATGTCAAAGGCTATACTTCCGAAATATTTGCCCGGGTGCGTTACGTAGAGGAAATAGAATTATTTCTAGGCAATGACACACCAGAAAAAAAAGCCAGAAGAAATATGGCAATCTATACTGCAGCAAATATTGACCACAATATGAGTCCAACCACAAAATAGACCGAGGATTTCTGTCCAATGCCTTCATTATATTACATATGCAATGTATAATATTTCGAATGCAGCATCATTCATTGTAAATGGTGATTGTCACAAATATATCTCAAAAAACAATAAACGTGGTTGAATTTAGATGTATAGTGCAGTAAAATATTAAATTAGTCATTAGACTTGACTTCTAAAGTGTCTTGTTTAAATATATATATGTCTTCAAAATGTATAACCATTATCTGAAAAGTAAGAAACGATTTTCTGTGCAAGTATTGTTACTTTTCCCATCGCAAATTGATTGGAACGACTGTATCTGTCGGCATTGCAATGTTATATGGTGAAAACAAAACAAAAGATGTGAGATGTCAGTAACTCTTCAGAAAGGGAAATTGGTTCTGCTAGTTACAAGTTTAAGACATACTATCAGCATTATTTCTTCACATGTCATCTTTAAAACAGAGGTACCAAATAAACTCTACATATTCAAGATTATTTCACTGCAGGAATATCCGTTCTTAAAATTAATCAATATGTTATGTAATTGAATTATATCTAGAATATACATAGATAAGAATCGTAACTTATCAATACACTATTATTTTCAGTTACATAAATACATTGTTTAAAGTTTTACAACAAACATATTTAATTGTGCAAAGTCAAGGCAACATAGCAGGCTTATTTCTATTCGATATCACAGCCTCAAAGGTTATTGAGTTAAAATGTCTACTGGTAGGTACATTTGTACGCTTTTCAGTTATTTTTAAAGGACGTTTTCCCATTTTTTCGCTTAGCGCGGAAAGTCTTAACTTTAATCTTGGGAGTACACCCCGTTCGATAGAAAATACACACAGAGAAATTCAAAATGAACTCGAGGTTGAAAGACATTAGAAATGCAAGTGTATATTTAATCAAATATTAATATTTACCCAATTTAAAATCCCAGGATTTGCAGTAAGTCGCACTTCAAGGTCAAGTTTAATTTACTTGCATTGTAATTTTCTTTTCTACAAACTATTAAATATTGTTAGGAATTGTGCTCTATTTGCTAAACATGTCTTCATTGTTTTCTAAGTATAGAATAAAACTTCAACTTCAAGGTCTATAAAACAATAATTCCGGCCATATACTGTAATGCTGGAGTCAGTTAGCCACTGTTAGTGCGCACTAAATATTCATGTTGGGGTGAGAAAAAAGCATCGAGCTCCAGCCTCTTTACTTACTGTGCAATGCAAAGCGGCCCCTGGGCTCTAACCTCAGTCTCAGAACACTGCAAGTAACTGAAATTCTGCCCGATCCCCCTGTCTGGGATCATATATTCGTGATCTGCAGAGACAACGACAAATAGTTTGAACGTTAGCCAAAATACAATTTCACCAGCAACTCGCTAAAACGTGACGTTCGCTACTTTTGGCTATTTAATTCTGCACAGATCTGAAAGTTGACCAACGGATCCCAAATTACAAAAGACTATCTGTTCGAAATAGTCGCCTTACTGTTAGACTTATTAGCAATGCAGACGTTCTAAACGGTGGGAAAATTGATGGAATTTTTGTACATTTTACTTTCCTGTTTAGCATTCGGGAAACCACAACACACAGACGAACCCCTCCCCCGCCCTCCCCGCACTGAAGGCCTTTCTAAATATCACTCAAATATAATTTGCCATTGACGCGTCACTTCTGAAATGCCACACATTAAAATATGCACAGTTAAACATCATTTTAGTAATCAGGGCTCTATATATTGTGGATATTCCGACCACTTTATACGTTTTCAAGTGCGATAGATACGCAACACTGAACTTTAAGAATTTACAAAACAGTGAGTGTTGCAGATCAGTACAAAAGGAGTCAGGCACATTTTAGTCAGAACAGATGTGAAATTTCTTTTTTACAATTTTTACTTAAATTTGAAAACTTAGATTTGAAACTTGTTTTATATTTTCGGTCACTTCAGAATGCAATGCATTGCTTTTGATAAGACTCGCTTGGTACCTGAACCAGACTTCCAGTTGCCTTCTGGGAATAAATGTATAAAACTCCACGTTAAACAATTGCAGGGGAACACACCTTTTAAAATTATTACAATCTGCTCTTAAAAGACACGTCTCATGTCACACTCTTGCATACCTATAGTTATGATTAGATTATTACTCCGCATCTTTCACATAAATTATTTATCGTATGACTACATAATAAATAGGTTTGGGCAATTCACGGTCAAACAGACCCCTGTTAAATTATTGTGGCCAAAGTGATTGGCTTTCAGTGTGACGAGTAATCATAAAAACGACACGATTTGCATCAATAGAAAGGGCACCGAGGTCAAGAAATATGGCAAGCAATACAATTATTAAACGTTTTACAAAGTTTCTCCCCCTGGTTAATTCACTTTATTGCAATAAATAGCTCCCGGTGTCAAATAAATCCTTTATTTGAAGATGCATAGTTTAATGTTTCTGTAAGAAGGTGTGTAACCCAACTTCGAACATAGCATAATACCACTTAAGCAATGTTTGTGTCAAAACCTTGTAGTGAATGTTTTGAATCTGTAGAATAGCAATATGGTGAGCTTTCTTTCTTTGAAATATCTGATTCTTTGGTCGCAAATGCGACAAGGAAACTTTGCAACCTGGAGCGAAAACACGCGCTTCCATCTTAAGCAATATCAAACTCCACTGTTTGCTGAATATCATGTATCAATATCACACTTCAAAGCTACTTCAAAACATGCGCATTTGACCTATCTGTGTTCGATTTATAAAGGATATTCAAAAATAATCACAAGGAAATAACTTATTGGGGGGGGGGGGGGGGGGGGCAAAATAAATTTCATTGTGCAATGACATTCCGACTTTGAGAACTCAATACTTTGGTTCCCCAGTAGAAATTCATTTGATGACAATATTTTGAGATATTTCTTGCCCATTAGTGACGATTTTAGTAGCTTTTTAACAAAGCGGATATTCAAACAACCAAGTGGCTTTTAAAGGGACAGGAAAGCATGTTTAGATTGGTTAACAAACGCATGTTTTGATAGACGCCATTTCACAAATATACATGTCATTGATGTTGGCTTAAATGGAAATCGAAATGTACAAAATACAGGGTTCCGCCTTCGAACTACATATGCTGTTTCGAAATGCTTGAAATAGTCGAACAAGCCGGAAAATTATTCATTATTTTCCTTTAAAAGTATATTGTCCCGATACGTATATTCATGTTGATTGAGGTTGAGGGAGATTGTTTCACGGTGCTTCTGATCCTTAGACTGCTGATTTTGAAACCTCCGCGCATGTAATAACTAAGTGATATTATTTGCACACTCGCGAAAGATCACCAATTCTATGGAAATATTTCCCAATCCTTTGACCAGACAACGTAAAATATTCGTTAGTTCTGAGACCTAACACGAAATGTACTCCTCATTGGTTTGCTGGCGTGGCTCATTTTAGATGAATTAATGTTGTCTTTAGGGTAAGGTAGGTAATTTCAAATTTATATTTGAATACCTGCATCTTTCTAATTATTTCCTTAAAGTGCAATACTCTATAAGGTTTATGAATTAAAGTCTACATTTACAGATGAACATAACTGTTGTTGAACCAATAGTTAAAAATTTTTTTGACTGATTTGGTGTCCTGTTTTCTAACTTTCCACTTTCAAGAAAGTTGCCATCGGCGGGTTATTCTACAAATTAGACCGTTTTAAGGGACCATTGTTTTTACACACCAAGATAAATTAAATCCTGTTATAACTTGTTACAACCCACGCTCAATGCTCATACATCTCACTAAAGAAAGTAACAACATCGGGTTGGCTGCAACGGGAATTCAACAGAGGTACGGGTTTTTTGGCTCAAAGGAACTTCCTTTTATCGATTAAGCAGATTCTACATGACACCATCGATGCGGTTCAGATCCTTTAAAATAACAATTTTGAAGTGATAAACTTTGCCTCGAGGCAGTGAGCTTAGGTATAACTATTCTCTGGAGTTTTGAGCATGCGGGCATTGAATAGCAATTTCATTAAGTGAAGGAAATTAGTAGAAACATACAAAGCAGTATCAACTATGGGGATAGTTTACTTCAAAATGACTTAGACCTTTTAAAATGTAATAAACGGAGCAACGACCACCGCGGAATGATTTATCGAAATACTACAGTTAATTGAGATGAGTTAATATGATCTTCGAAGAAGTGTTATCGTTTCCATATCTTCGAAGAGGACGCGGCGTGTAACATTTCCAACGACTTGCAGAATGTGTTTACAAACATTGCATGATAGCCATATCTATAGAGAGAGCGCTGTTTTTTTGTAGAAATGGTTATGAGACATACAACGGAACTAATGACAAGTAACAATCAGATTATCTGGGACTTAAATCAGCTACGAGCTGGAAGAGATCTTTTACACTTAAAACCTGGGTGAACGACATTGGAAGGCATCACAGGGGTTGAAAATGCAGGGGGAACGATGGGCTAAATTACATCGTCGTTTAGTGATACAAAATTTGGGCTTATAGGATACTCTTGAATTGTCGCAGCAAGTGAAGACAGAAGCAAGATCTCCGCCCCGTTGAAATTTTGAGAAAGAATGCGGCAAAAGAGGGGGAACTCAAGATCTAGGCAATAATATAATGATATTAATATACACTTGGTACACTACATCTCCCTTAACTATTAATAGACGTGACAGGGGAACAATTGTCATCCATAATATAACGACATCAGTAAGCAAAGTAATTTATATCTTAAAGAATGGCGGAGTGAGAAGTTAAAAACTATATGGGTGGCAGCATTAGAAGACATGATGCAATGGGGACTGTAAATGTGTCACGTGAGCGGTAAACAGGCATTTACGACTTAAGATTCCAGTTTACAGGAATTGGCACAGCAAACATGGGTACAATTTAATATATTTATCGGTTTGACAAGAATATTGGTGCCATCAGCAATATAGAAAAGTGAAATATAATCACCGCAATTGAAAGCATGCAGTACCCCGTTTAACAAACATGTTCTAGCATTAATAATTCATGGTATACCATATATTGGGAAACGAAATGCACAACCCATGTGCTTATAAAATATTACAAAATAGTTGATGTAGTTAATATTGGGTGGTTTCTACCACAGTGAGCACCAAATGACCCTCTAAAGGACACACTGTTTTATTTCCAATGGCAATTGGTAACTATGATGTCAAAGATAAGCTTAAGCTTGTATTTCGATTCACATGTCACTTTTGTGGGCAATCACAAGAGAAGCGGAAAATATTAAGGAGAATGAAATAAAGAGACGGAATCAACGGGACAGAGTCAGCAATGAACACCCCCCCCCCCCCCCCCCCTCCCCCATCCTTCCCAGATCGGTCAACATGTTTTGAACTTTCATTTCGCAAGTAAATGTTTTTAAAAACCTGTAAGACTAAACAGATATTTAATTCTTCGTAGAACTTAAAACAAAACCAATTTTGGTTGCAAATGTAAGGCCAAAGCTAATATACCATGAGGGTATACAATGCGCTACGCGATTTTAAGAAATGCTTTCATTGTGTGGATTAACGTCACATTCAATATTACTCCAGCGATTATACAATACATTAATATTCTCAAAGCAAAATCAAAAGTCAGTGCAAGTTGTGAAATATTTAGTTAGCTTTAATGCCAGAAATGAAAAGGCACAAGCTGATAAGTTAAAACAAATATTTGCACCAAAAGTATTGTATTTACCTTATGTATGTCGGTTTTGGTGGGAGAACTAAGTGTCCAGTTTGAACAAAAAAAGCTGCGAAAGTTTTCGTCACTAGACTAAAGTTTTCTTCAAGCACTGGGATAGTTTCTATATTTTCTTCAGGGGCATTAAACTTTTATTATTGAAAGAAATAATGTTATGTAACTACTTTACAGGAGTTTTCAGGTTTAATATGATACATTGGCGGGAAGGAATAGAAATTCGAACGTGTAACAAGTGCAAGTCGATTATTTAGCGACCTCTCGCGGTGGAACAGAGTAAAGACTGAAAGGTGTGGCCATTACATGAACAGATGCACCAGCTTGATTGATTTAGCAATGCAGGACATTGTGGTGAACACAGTTTTAGCCTGCCTTGAAAAAACATACTCATTTTTTACCGATTGCTTAAAAAAAATAAGCATGTACAGCATACTCCGTTATGTAATTAGATTGCGAAGCCAGCCAACGTGTGTACAACCGAACACCAAGTTATGACTTATTTACAGAAGAGTACACATCTAACATAGTTGACAGTACAAACGAAAATACCGAACAAAGAATATGTCAAAACATTGGCATGATTGCGGAATGCGTTTGAAATATTTAACTAACAAAAGTCATTATGAAACTGCATTAGTTTCAATAAGCCTCAACGCAAAGGATAGTGAACCACTCTAAACTTTGTTTATGGAAATTGGAAACGATCCATTATAAGAGGCAAGTGTCAAATACATGTGCAAAGTTAAACCTGCCTTAAATTTGCTATTGTTCACGGAGTTAATCTCGATAAGAATGTAGTTCGCCAAGTCGCAGAGTTTTTTTGAAACAGCTGGATATTCTTGAGAGGGGTTAGGAATTTATAGATCAAGGCGCGTTGATAATAGAACCAATTATAGGTTATGAGAATTACAATTTGTTAGAGGCTATTCCTCCGCTTACCACAACTACACAGAACAAGAAAACTTTAGTTTCAATAGAAACAGGAAATATTGGACCATCACAGCAGGCCTGGTAGCATCTGTGGTTAGCATAAATGCTTCACAGCTCCAGGGTCCCAGGTTCGATTCCCGGCTGGGTCACTGTCTGTGCGGAGTCTGCATGTCCTCCCCGTGTGTGCGTGGGTTTCCTCCGGGTGCTCCGGTTTCCTCCCACAGTCCAAAGATGTGCGGGTTAGGTGGATTGGCCATGCTAAATTGCCCGTAGTGTCCTAAAAAGTAAGGTTAAAGGGGGGGTTGTTGGGTTACGGGTATGGGGTGGATACGTGGGTTTGAGTTCTGCTTTCACCCGCCAGTGGAAACAACCTGCCCGCATCTATCCTATCTATTCCCATCATAATTTTATATGCTTCTATAAGATCCCCCCTCATCCTTCTAAATTACAACGAGTACAGTCCCAGTCTACTCAACCTCTTCTCATAATCCAACCCCTTCAGCTCTGGGATTAATTTAGTGAATCTCCTCTGCACATCCTCGAGTGCCAGTACGTCCTTTCTCAAGTAAGGAGACCAAAACCGAACACAATACTCCAGGTGTGGCCTCACTAACACCTTATACAATTGCAGCATAACCTCCCTAGTTCTTAAACTCCATCCCTCTGGCAATGAAGGACAAAATTCCATTTGCCTTCTTAATCACCTGTTGCACCTGTAAACCAACTTTCTGTGACTCATGCACTAGCACACCCAGGTCTCTCTGCACAGCAGCATGCTTTAATATTTTATCGTTTAAATAATAATCCCGTTTGCCGTTATTCCTATCAAAATGGATAACCTCACATTTGTCAACATTGTATTCCATCTGCCAGAACCTATCCCATTCACTTAACCTATCCAAATCCCTCTGCAGACTTCCAGTATCCTCTGCACTTCTCGCTTTACCACTCATCTTAGTGTTAACTGCAAACTTGGACACATTGCCCTTGGTCCCCAACTCCAAATCAACAGTGTAAATTGTGAACAATTGTGGGCCCAACACTGAGGGACACCACGAGCTACTGATTGCCAACCAGAGAAACACCCATTAATCCCCACTCTTTGCTTTCTATTAATTAACCAATCCTCTATCCATGCTACTACTTTACCCTTAATGCCATGCATCTTTATCTTATGCAGCAACCTTTTGTGTGGCACATTGTCAAAGGCTTTCTGGAAATCCAGATATACCACATCCATTGGCTCCCCGTTATCTACTGCACTGGTAATGTCCTCAAAAAATTCCACTAAATTAGTTAGGCACGACCTGCAACCCATGCTGCGTCTGCCCAATGGGACAATTTTTATCCAGATGCCTCGCTATTTCCACCTTGATGATAGATTCCAGCATCTTCCCTACTACCAAAGTTAAGCTCACTGGCCTATAATTTCCCGCTCTCTGCCTACCTCCTTTTTTAAACAGTGGTGTCACGTTTGCTAATTTCCAATCCACCGGGACTACCATATATCTATGCAAAAACCCTAGTGATGCCTTGATTAAAGCACCACACGGTGAGCAATATTGGGTTTCCACACTCCAGGAAGATACTTTAGTAAATACCATACAGCTGAAGGAGAGAGAGGAGATAGGACATGGAGAGGCGCGACTGTGGGCTGCCGGGCCTGACACCAGCCTGGTTGGCTGTGGGGGGGGGGGGGGGGGGGTTGGGGGTGCTGCCAGGGTCTGAGGGGAGGAGGGGTGATGGGGGCACATGCTGAGTGGCCAGGGTGACCCCCTTGCCCAAGGGACTGGGGTGGTATCCAGGCCTGGGCTGCCATTGCCAAGGCTGCAAGGCAGTCATCTTGCTGTGCACCCCACTGACCACCGACCTTGACCCCTGGTTCTGCAGTGACTCTGGCCTTTTGGGTGTCCCCATCACCCCACTTCTGCACCCCACCCTCTGCCGTACCCCCCCCCCCCCCCCCCCCCCTCCCGACTCAGCCACTACCTGCCAGTGGATCATCAGGCAGCCCACTCAGGGTAATGGCCGTTGAAGCCCATACTGAGGGGGGGGGGGGTAGGGAGGTTTGTGCCAGGTGGGGGTCCGCTAAGTGTACTGCTGGCAAAGCCAGCCGATGGTACCCCTGACATCAGGGACAGGTGCCAGGACCAGATGCCCTCACGATGCCAGACACTGATGGGACATGGGGTGCAGGGATGGGAGGGGGACATGTGGGGGTAGAGCCTGCAGTGCCAACTGGACCCCATTGGGGTAAGCACCATGCTAATGTTGGCCTTTCAACCCCTTTGGACAATGGACATTGGAATTCAACCAGCAATGGTGGCCTTCCTGCTGGTCGCTGCAGCCCTGGGGAATGCCCTGCAGTTGTGTGAGTTGGAGCTGTTCGAGGAGGAGGAAGCTGCAGCAGTGGAACGTGCAGAAGCAGAACGTGTAGCAGCGGAGCATTCCACAGAGGAACAGGAGGCAGCCGCCTTGGATGGAGAACCAGCCGTCCAACAGGTCGAGGAGGAGGAGGTGTCAAGGTGGCGCTGCATGAAGCCTTGCGTGTACCAGCAGCGCCTGCCATTCCAAGCCATGATGGACGGGGCATGCTGTTGAAGACTCCAGCTTATCAGAGAGACCAGATGATGGCACAGCTTGTACCGTGAGGGTATTGGAGAGGATACCTGCCCCCCCCCCCCGCCCCTCCCCCCCCCCCCCCCCCCCCCCCCCCCCCCCCCCACCCCAACATACTCCCACTGTGGCCAATCCAGACCAGCCATTCTCTCATACCCATCTGACACAGCACTGAGGCAGGTTGTAACAGTGTGAACATGTGTTTAATGTGACAATGTATAAGGAAATTTGTGCCCTAGCCCCGATATAACTAAACTGTGCCCTGCACACGTGCCAACGTAACTGGTGTCTAACGTTCTGGCCTTACGGGCCCTAACGGGTGGATCCCCAGACAGTACAGCAGAAGCGGAGACATCTGCTCTGATTCCCGCCCTGCCGCCAGGGTCCCCTTTGGCGGCCGCCTTCTGGGGCAACCGGGCCTGGATGGGCCCGGCAGCTGCTCAGGTGTCCCAGATGGCCTGGTGCCATCCTATTCTGCCAACTGCCCAACAGATGCACCAGTGGCAGGAGTAGGGGGGGGGGAGGTGTCTGAGGTGCTGCAGTGTTCTGGCACCTCCTCCTCAGGAGCCAGCACCATGGGCCCCATCACCCTCTACTCCCACAAGGTGCCCGATGTCCCACAGGCTACTCTGTGGGACAAGGGTGTGAGCAGAGCTACCCCTGAGCTTCCTCCGCCACCTGTCGCTACCAGACCCACTCTGGTCTCAACCAGAGTTTGCATGCTCGCGGCCATGGAGCACAGGAAGTGGACCATCGCCGTCTGGGACTGCGCCACATCACCCATTGACTGTGCCACCATCATCTGGGTCTGTGTCACATCAGACAGTGAGTGCGCCATCTTCCTCTGGGACTGGGCTACATCCCTTTGTGTCAGCACGACATCAGCTAGCGCCTGAGCAATGCCGCCGATGTTCCCAGCCATGACCTGCTGTGAATGGGCCACACTCAAGAGCACCACTCCAATTTCCAGGTAGCTCTGGCACATGGTTGCCTGTGAGGTGGTAATCCTGTCCTGTGCCTCGGCTACACCTGCACAGAATGCCCCAAGCCTTGGACATGCTGATCCATAGCACAAACCTATGCCCCCTCCACTGTGGACGCCAGCCATTGGTCTGGGTGGCACACATTGTCGGCACCACCTCCAGCTCCTGCACATGGTTGGACTCCTCCAACTGCACCTGCAGGTACTGGATGCTCGCTGACAACCCATCATGTAGCCTCTGGCTCTGCGACTGCATCTTCATAATCAATGGGACTGTCTGTTCCAGAAGACTGAGACCTGTCTGCTCAGCAGCTAGTCCCTGGGGTCGGCTTGCCCTCCGACTGTCCATCCCCTTGGGAGTTCCTACCTCAACCTGCTGTACCGAATCAGCTGTGTGATGCGCACCACAGAGTGTTGCAGGAGCACCTCAACTAAAGTGCCCAACCGAGGTGAGTGTCTCTGGGATGGTGGAGGGTGTTGGGGACAGCTGTGATGTGAAATCCATGTCATCCTTAGACTGGAGCTCCGTGGTGTCCTGAGTATCGGGATGAGGGCTGCCGCCTGAGCTGCTCTCATCATCAGTGCTCAGCTCATGGGGGCTGGGGGCTGGGGGGGGTGGGGGGCACGGTGGGCTCCGGCTGTGGCACTGGCTGGGGGCTGGAGACACTGGATGGATCCTCCCACCCCCATCTCCAGCATGTCCTGCAAGACACTAGACAAGATGCATGATTAGACTGTGGGCCGGGTGGGGCCGGGGGGGGGGGGGGGGGGGGGGGGGGGGGAGTGGGGGTGGTGGGTGTACAGGTGGTGTAGGGGTGAGGGTGTGGCTGGGGGTGAGGGGGTGGTGAGGGTGAGATTGGTGTGGGGGTGAGGGTGGCGATGAATGTGTGGGTGGGGGTGAGGGAGCGTTTTGCGCTGAGGGTGGGGATGAGGGTGGGGTTGAGGGTGTGGCGAGGATGAAGCTGCTGTGGGAGTAGAGGGTGGAGGTGAGGGTGGTGGTGGGGTGAGGGGGTGGTGAGGATGAGGCTGCTGTGGGAGTAGAGGGTGGGGTGAGGGTGAGGGTGGGGTGACGGGGTGGTGAGGGTGGGTGAGGGAGTGCTGAGGGTGGTGTGGGGGTGGTCTTGGGGAGGTGTTTGGACATATGTTTCATGGAAAACCACAACTCAGCAGGGTCTCACTTCCTCGCCCAGGGCCAAACTCCATCCAGGCGACCTCCCTTTCCTCCGGGCTCCCAGCCATGTCCAGGGCCCTCTGCACTGCCATGCTCAGGGGCCACAGGCCCGCTGGTCCCCCTCCAGTTTTCTCCTGCTCCAAGCGGTTATGGGTGGCTATTATAACCTGTCTGCTTACCATTGGCTGGGGACTAATGACAATCCCACAATCCTGTGGGAGAATGAGCTTCCCCAATGAGGGGGGTGGAGAAATCATTAGCAGACTTCCTGCATAAATAGAGCTGGCCAGTTTGGAACCAGAGGGAGAGGAGTTGGCAGCTAGAGAAGTTGTTGCTGTTGTATATATGTTTATTTGTAAATAAATGTTATTTCTTTGCATCCTGAAATCTCGTGCTGGATTCTTTGTGGCCCTCACAAAACTGGCGATGAGGGTTAAAGTGAATAGCTGTCTACACTGCTGAAGCCACCTCCCTGGATTTTTGTTGGATACAGGTTGGAAGTTGTTTTCTATTACACCATGCCTCTGTATGGACGTTTGGATGTTTTTGATGCTGCGCTGGAAAGCTGGAACCAGTACGCACGGATGCGTTACTATTTCCGGGCAAACAACATCACCGAAAACGAGCACCAGGTGGTCATATTGCTCACCACCTGCGGCCCGCATACGTTTGGGGTGATTAGGAGCCTTACGTACCCAGCTGCGCCGGACACCAAAATGTTTGGTGAACTTAGTGGGGCAACACTTTAACCCAACCCCATCCACGATAGTCCAACGTTACCGGTTTAATACCGCTGAAAGGACCCCAGGAGAATCCCTTGCCGACTTTCTATCCAGGCTATGCAGGATTGCGGAGTACTGTGACTATGGTGAGACCTTGTCAGAAATGTTATGCGACCGTTTGGTTTGCAGTATTAACATTGCGGCCACCCAGAGAAAGTTGTTAGCCGAGCCAACATTGATTTTTCAACAGGCCATTCAAATAGTATTGTCCCGAGAGAGCGCAGAACGAGGAGTGCAGGAGATACAGGGGATAGAGGTGCATACCTTGGGTCGCACCCCCTTCCGTCCGAAAGCATTCACCCGCACCCCTGCGGTACCTTGGGCGAGGCGACGTCCGGATCGACGCCAGTGGCTGTCAGACATTCCTCCCCGAAGGGAGCCTTCTCCAGAACCAATGGATGAGGAGCCATGTCCGTGTCAGACCTGTAGGCGCCGGCCCCGTCGCGGACGCCGGTTCTGGGGGCGCCAGAGGCGCCGTCGTTCCAACCGAAACTGGGGCTAGACCAGGGGCCATACCTTTCATTTGGATGAACCTGCGGCGACTACTCCTGAGGACGTGGAGACAGAGGATGACTGCCTCCAGCTGCATTGTGTGGCAGCTCCCCGTGTGGCCCCCATTAAAGTGACAGTACGGGTCAATGGTCACCTGCTTGAGATGGAGTTGGACACTGGCGCAGCTGTCTCCGTGATCGCCCAGAGGACATTCGACTGCATCAAGCAGGGTATACAGACCATTACATTAACTGACACACAGGCCAGGTTGGCCACCTATACGGGGGAACCATTGGACATTGCAGGAACTACGATGACCCCTGTTGTTTATGGATGCCAGGAGGGGCATTTCCCACTTATCGTGGTGCGCGACCATGGGCCCAGTCCATTGGGTCGGGACTGGTTGCGCCATTTGCTGTTGCAGTGGCAGCACATCCTCCAAACAGGAGGGTTGACTGAGGTACTAGGACGATACCCAGATGTATTCCAACCCGGTTTGGGGAAAATAAAAGGGGCTGTAGCCCGTATCCAAGTCGAACCAGGAGCCACGCCGCGCTATTTCCGGGCGCGCTCGGTGGCTTACGCCTTGCTCGAGAAGGTAGAAGGGGAACTCACTCATTTGGAGACTTTGGGTATCATCAGGCCCGTCCGTTTCGCTGACTGGGCAGCACCAATTGTACCTGTAATGAAGCCAGATGCCACAGTTCGCTTGTGCGGCGACTATAAACTTACAGAGAATATGGCTTCCCGACTCGACCGATACCCAATGCCTCGCATAGAGGATCCTTACGCGAAGCTTGCAGGCAGACTCTCGTTCACAAAATTAGATATGAGTCACGCCTACCTGCAGTCGGAGCTGGACCCTGCCTCCCGGCCATATGTAATGATTAATACACACCGGGGCCTGTATGAATATACACGCTTGCCCTTTGGAGTATCCTCTGCCTGCGCTATTTTTCAACGCGTTATGGAGGGCATTTTGAGAGATTTACCGCGTGTTGCTGTTTACTTAGATGACGTTTTGATCACAGGGACGTCGGAGCAGGAACATTTAGAAAATTTGGAGGCTGTCCTTAGACGCTTTTCGGAGGCTGGAGTCCATTTACGTTGCACAAAGTGCGTTTTTCAGGCGAAGGAAGTAGTCTACCTGGGTTATTGGGTGGACCGCGAAGGTTTGCATCCTGTCGCAGAGAAGGTGCGCGCGATTCAACAGGCCCCCGCCCCGACTGACACTTCGCGTCCTCGTTCGTTTCTTGGCCCTCGTAAACTATTACAGAAAGTTCTTCCCCAATCTGGCAACTACGCTGGCCCCGTTGCACCTTCTGCTAAAGGAGAATCACACCGGGGTTTGGGGTCAGCCGCAAGAAACCGCTTTCCGGAGGGTAAAACAACAATTGTCGGGTTACTAATCCACTATGATCCTGGAAAGCCTTTGCTCGTCATATGTGATGCATCCCCGTATAGTATTGGGGACGTCCTGTAACGGGGCTGAACGGCCGATAGTTTCACCTCCCGCACATTGACTGCAGCGGAAACAAAGTACACGCAGATTGAGAAGGAGGGCCTGGCAGTAGTCTTTGCGGTGAAACGTTTCCACCAGTACGTATATGGCCGCCACTTCACTATCGTCCCTCTGCTGGGACTTTTCAGAGAGGATAAGCCGATACCGCCCATTGCTTCCGCACAGATCCAGCGCTGGGCTTTGTTGCTCGCTGCATACGAGTATTCTCTGGAGCACAAACCAGGAACCCAGATAGGGAATGCCACGCACTGAGCAGATTGCCTTTATCGACCGGCCCCATGTCGACCCCCACGACCGGTGAGGTGGTTGCAACCCTAAATTTTATGGGCACCTTGCCTGTCACGGCATCACAGATCCGGGAGTGGACCCAGACAGAGCCAGTCCTGTCAAAGGTTCGGCACATAGTCCTGTATGGTGGGCAGCATAGACAGCTCCCAGGCGAGTTGCGGGCATTTTCCTCCAAGCTGTCCGAATTCAGCGTGGAAGACGCCATCCTTTTGTGGGGGACGCGTGTGATTGTCCCGGAAAAAGGACAGGAGCTGATACTGAGAGACTTGCACAATGGGCATCCAAGTGTGACCAAAATGAAAATGTTGGCCCGGAGTTATGTCTGGTGGCCAGGCCTCGACACCGACATTGAGGTGGCCCAAAACTGCTCCATTTGCCAGGAGCATCAGAAGCTTCCGCCGGCCGCGACCCTGCATCACTGGGAATGGCCAGGGCGGCCTTGGGTGTGCTTGCATGCGGATTTCGCTGGCCCTTTTCCAGGATCCATGTTCCTGCTATTAATCGACGCCCAGTCTAAATGGCTAGAGGTGCATAAGATGGGAGGCACAATGTCCTGCGGAACAATCGAGAAGATGCCTTTGTCTTTCAGTACGCATGGCCTCCCCGAGGTACTGGTCACGGACAATGGCACTCCGTTCACAAGTGAGGAGTTTGCAAGGTTCATGAAGATGAACGGCATACGCCATATCCGCACTGCCCCTTACCATCCGGCTTCAAATGGGTTGGCGGAGCACACAGTGCAGACATTCAAACGAGGCCTAAAGAAGCAGTCTTCTGGGTCGATGGACACGAGACTGGCTCGTTTTTTGTTATCCTATAGGACCACCCCCCATGCGGTGACTGGGGTAGCTCCCGCAGAACTCCTAATGGGCCGGAGACTTCGCACCCGCCTTGGCATGGTTTTCCCGGACATTGGCGCAAAAGTACACCGCACACAAGACCGGCAGGGACATGATTTTTCTCGGCATCGGCCGATTCGGCAGTTTACGCCCGGTGACCCAGCGTTCGTTCGGAATTTTGCTGGTGGTGCCCAGTGGGTCCCTGGCATAATCTTTTGCCAAACGGGCCCTATCTCTTACCAGGTACATGCCCAGGGGCGTCTCCAGCGCAAACATGTAGACCATGTTCGTCCAGCAGACTATCCCTGCCAAAGATTTCCCACCACAGGAGCTTATTCCTACAGCCGCAGAGACCAGACACAATGGAAATTATTCCTCACAATCTTCCTCTGGTGCCTCACTCAAAGCCTGCGCAGGTCGTGACAGAACCGCATGGAGATAAAGACGCCGAGATGACAGAGGCAGCAGACTCTGACTCCGAGATGGAGACACAAGACACCTCAGAGGGGGAATCCTCGGGCCCACGGGCCATGGATGTACAACCGTTACGCCGTTCATCACGGAAGCGCCGGTCTCCATCTCGTTACACACCGCCTGATCCAGCGCCTCGTGCAAATGGTGTCCGGCCTGCGGCAAAACGAGTCCGACGTCCTCCTTCGCCAGGGTCTTCGGTGGATTCCTTGGACTTTTGGGGGGGGGGAGGGATGTTATAACCTGCCTGCTTACCATTGGCTGGGGACTAATGACGATCCCACAATCCTGTGGGAGTATGAGCTTCCCCAATGAGGGGGAGGGGGGGAGAAATCATTAGAAGACTCCCTGCATCAATAGAGTTGGCCAGTTTGGAACCAGAGGGAGAGGAGTTGGCAGCAAGAGAAGTTGTTGCTGCTGTCGTATATATATGTTAATTTGTAAATAAATGTTATTTCTTTGTATCCTGAAAACTCGTGCTGGATTCTTCGTGGCCCTCACAAAAGTGGCCTGCTCCTGGGGCTGGGGGGGAAAACGGAATATGATAGTGTTAGACAGTCTACCACACGCAGCGCAGGGATGGGTAGAAGGTAGCCTCAGTGGCCAGGGCACCCGGCCTTGGCAGCCTGCATGGGTACCAGCATGTGGTCCAGGGTAAGAGTTCCCCGCCCTCTCGTTTGCGGGGGGGGGTGGAGGGGGGGGGGCAAGCAGGGTTACGGTTGTGTGGAACAGTGTTAGTGCCACAGGAATAGTGCTGCCTATTCACCATGAGGAGGTTGTGCAGTTTTTTTCAGGCACTGCTGGCCATTCCGGACAGTGTTGCTGGTGATGCTGACTACCGCCATTCTCCTTCCCGGGCTGGGAGATAGGGGTGGCCCGCCTTTCTTTCACCGTGTCGAGCAGGGTTTCCAGCTTGGTGTCTGTGAAACGGGGTACCAATCTCCTTGCTGCCATCTTGTTGGCTGGGTTGGTGTGTGAGGGGAGTGAAGGGTGTATATGCTGCTGCAGCTTGTCAGCCTCTTGAGTGTCAATCGCCAAACCGGCGAATCCTGCACCGTTTATCATTGGAATCGATTGTTTTCCACAAGGCGCCAGTGCTAGCCCCTTACCAGTCGCTGAATCATCAAGGTGCAGCACTAGTTTTGCTGTCATGGAAGTCCATGAATCCTGTGCCAGTGTCAACACTTATAAATGGAGAATCCTCTTCCATTAAAACGGTACCGACCAAAATATCAACTTTGCCTCTCTCTGAAGGTGCCAGCTGACCCGCTGTGTATCTCCAGCGCCCTTTTTTTGTCTTCAAGGTAAAAAGTGATGCAAAACAGCACATTTTGGGAATCTGAAATATTAACTTAAATTGATGCAAACATGCAGCACATCCATCATAGAAACAGAAGTAAACTATTTAAATCCTCAATTCTGTCCTGCCAATCAAGAGATCAGGAAATCAAAACATGGGTCATAAAAACCAAGTGGTTCACGAAGGTTCTTTAGCGAAGAAAATCTTTTGTGCCTTCATGTGATCCTAGGCCAACATCAACATGATTGAATTTCCTCTCAAGTGGCCAAGCAAATTGTAAGAAAAAAAATCAGGTATACTTACATCTTAATGAGGTGATCAGAATACCCACATAAATAACAATGCAGTATTTTGGTTACTCTGCTATTTCATTTGACGTATAAAAACAAATAATTTACCAGATTCACATTGGAAAGTTTCTTTCACCTTCGATGGCTAAAATAATGAAGATTCATACATTTATCTATTGTGTCAAAAAGCGAAGCAAATCCATAAGCAATGAATCAGATTTAAGCTGCCACATTCAATCGTGAATGGTGCTGGGTAATTAAACAACTCACTGGAAGAGGAAGCTCCACAACTATTCCCATTCTCAATGATGGAGGAGCCCAGCACGTCAGTGCAAAACATAAATCTTAAGCAATTGTAACAATCTTCAGCCAGAAATGTCGAATGGACGATCCATTTGAGCCTCCACTGGAGGTCCCCAGCATCACAGACATCAGTCTTCAGCCAATTTTTCTTTTTTTTAATATAAATTTAGAGTATCCAATTATTTTTTCCAATTAAGGGGCAATTTTTAAGCGTGGCCAATCCACCTAACCTGCACATCTTTTGGGTTGTGGGGGTGAAACCCACGCAGACACGGGGAGAACGTGCAAACTCCTCACGGACAGTGACCCAGAGCCGGGATTCGAACCTGGGTCCTCAGCGCCGTGGGCAGCAATGCTAACCACTGTGCCACCATGCTGCCCTGTCTTCAGCCAATTTGATTCACTCCACGTGATTTCAAGAAATGGCTGAAGGCACTGGATATTGCAAATGTTATGCGCAATGACAATATTCCGGCAATGGTACTGAAGACGTGTACTCCATAACTTGCTGCGTCCCTAGCCAAGCTGTTCCAGTACAGCTACAATGCTGGCATCTACCCAGCAATGTGGAAAATTGCCCAGGTTATGTCCTATACACAAGAAACAGGACAAATCCAATCTAGCCAATTACTGCCCATCAGTCAGCTCTCAATCATCAGTAAAGTAATTGCATTGTGAGTGTACCTGCACATCAGGACTGCAGCGGTTCATTCCCACCTTCTGAAGGACAATTAGGGATGGGCCTAGCCAGCCAAAGACGCCCAAATCCCATAAATGAATTAAAAAACAATTAGAGCTTTGTATCAGTTAATTTTTGGTACAATAAATAACCACCACCAAACTCAGCAGACTGGTTATTGCCATTTCAAATGTACACAAATATTGCACCCTTCATTGGCTTGATTCATTAACTTTTTCTGAAAGGGAACAGTTTTTATTTCTGGGTACGACATTTTCCATCTTACATAAATAAAAGCAAATTATTGCAGATGCTGGAATCTGAAACGAAAGAGAAAATGCTGGAAAATCTCAGCAAGTCTGGCAGCATCTGTAGGGAGAGAAAAGTGCTAATGTTTCGAGTCCGAAGCTTTGACAAAGAGTCATCGGACTCTAAACGTTAGCTCTTTTCTCTCCCTACAGATTCTGCCAGATTTGCTGAGATTTTCCAGCATTTTCCATCTTACCCCAGCTACAACTTGTCATGGTCAATTTGTTCAGATTTGTTGTCCAATATGAATATAGTTTGCAACTGCTGTGCTTGAGGAAGCTTTACAGAAACATAGCCAGTTGTTTAACATATTGAGATCTTACAGCCAAGTCGAAGTTGTAAAAAAAAACAATCATTAAAGGGGTTACTTCTGCAACAAAGAAGAGCAGTGATACAATTCTTAAGCTTTGCCGTTAGTTAAAATTCTTTGCATTGGAATGAATGAGGCCAAGACCGTGCAGTGCAGAGGTGTCAGCCATAGCTCTATTGGCGGCACTCTCATCTCAAGTCATGACATGTGGGTTCAACATCCTTTTCACCACCTGCGCACAAAAAAGCTGATCCTTCACTGCATTGTCAGCAGCTCCATTTTCTGGGTGAGATGTTAACTCAGGCCCAGTCTGCTCCCTCAGATGGACGTAAAAGATCCAAGGGCATTATTCCACAGAAGAGTAGGGGAATTATCCCTGGTATCCTGGCCAATCCCTATCCCTCAATCAACTCAAATCCTTATCCCTCAATCAACATTGCAAAAAACAGATAATCTGCTCATTTTCACTTCACGGATTTTGAAAGCTTGCTGTGAACACATTGGCTGCCATGTTTCCTATCTTACAACAGTGACTACACTTCAAAGAGTATTTCATTGGCTTTAGAATGCTTTGGTACATGCTGAAGTTAGCAAAATAACCAATAGATACAAGCAAGTATTTACTTTTCTTCTTTTTAAATGTATGTTTTCAGCACAGGCTGGTTTCAGCCAGTGATTGGACAACCAATTGATTTTGCAGGTAGTGTGATTAGCTATTACCTGATTATAAATTTTTCATGTGGCAAATAGACTATTATGGAAGTTAAAAATACAAGTTTGAGAGTACTAACTCTACTCACGTTAGCCTTGACCATTAACAGACCAGTGGCATATGAAATACCTTACGACAGTAGAGAATTGCCTCACTGGGTATTCAACCATGAGGAGCAGTCGACCTACAACTAAGCCTTATATCATTGAATTCTTGCATCTTGATAACAGTTTTGCATGAAGAGATTGCTGAAACCATGATAAGAAGCATCTGCTCATGATAGAGGTAGTGGATGCTTCTTATAGAGACCATAAAACAAGTGCAGAAGTAGGCCACTCGACCCATCAAGTTTGTTCTGCCATTCAGTGAGACCATGGGCTGATCTGTGGTTGAATTCTCCATTTGGGAGACTATGAGTGGGATTCTCCAATTGCTGGCGCCAAAATCCCGTTCGGCGTTCGGCCGGAGAATCCATTTTTAAGCCTGAATAGGGGGTGGCGCCATTTTTACGATGCTCCACCCCCTCAAAAATGGTGTACTCGAGGACACGCACCCCACATCATCGGGATGGCCTCAGGAAAGCACCTGAGGCCCTAGCCCGATGCTCCGCCCCCAATGGGTCGAGCTCCTGATGGCGTGGGGCACATGTCCTCTTACATTTCAGGGACCTCGCTTGGCGGCTGCGGACTGTGACCAGCACTGCCACAGTCGGGGGCGGGGGGAGAGCCATTCCGCTGGCTGGGGGGGGCTTCGACTGGGGCTGGGAGACTGGTGGGGGGTGGTCCAGGGGTAGCGAGGGGAGTTACAGAGAGACAGTTTTTGGCAGGCCGGGACCTCAGGCCACCGCCGTGGACATGCGTGGCCATGGACCCAGCAATTCTGTGTTCACATCAGCAGGTACATGGTGCGGCTGATAGCCTCCTTCCGGGCGAAGCATCGGTGCGGGAGCGGCGCCGATGTTTTGGCCATAAGACCAGATGGATCCTGTGGACATAGCTGCAAAATCGGAGGATCCAGCCCTAAGTTCTTCTGCCGGAGATGAATCGTGTCTTATTTGCGTTCCAGCTGGGAGCGGATGCCATGAGGTGATTCACTATCCTTTGCCATGTAAATTTATGCATGGTGGGGATTCCAAGGGAATCTTTCGCAAATCTGGCTAGAGGGCCGCCATTTTGGGTGGGTGGCCCAATAGTGATGTCTGGCTGCTGGCCCCCCCCCCTCCCATCCTGCAGCACAGTTCTGCCCTCCCCCTCCCCACACCACGGGATTTGCTGGGTCGACCCATCTCCCACTGGTAACACTCAACCAGAGATCTCCATAACAGAGCCCCACACCAGAGACCCCGCATAACTGAGATCCCAACCAGAGACCCCCATAACTGAGACCGCAACCAGAGACCCCCATAACTGAGACCCCAACCAGAGACACCCCATAACTGAGACCGCAACCAGAGACCCCCATAACTGAGACCCCAATCAGAGACACCCCATAACTGAGACCCCAACCAGAGATCCCCCAATAATAGTGCCTTCCAGAGAGCCCCAAAACAGAACTCCCCACCAGAGATGCCCATAACAGAGACCCCACCAGAGACCCCCCATAACTGAGACCCAAACCAGAGACCCCCCATAACTGAAACCCCAACCAGAGACTCCCATAACTGAGACCCCACCAGAGACCCCCATAACTGAGACCCAAACCAGAGACCCCCCATAACTGAAACCCCAACCAGAGACTCCCATAACTGAGACCCCACCAGAGACCCCCATAACTGAGACCCCAACCAGAGACCCCCATAACTGAGACCCTACCAGAGACCCCCATAACTGAGACCCTACCAGAGACCCCCATAACTGAGACCCCAACCAGAGATACCCCATAATTGAGACCCCCAACCAGAGACCCCCATAACTGAGACCCCAACCAAAGACCCCCCATAACTGAGATCCCAACCAGAGACCCCCATAACTGAGACCCTGACCAGAGACCCTAATAATAGTGCCCTTCCAGAGAAACCCATAACAGAGACCCACCATCAGAGATCCCCCATAATTGAGCACCCACCAGAGGTCCCCATAAGAGGCCCCCCATCAGGCCCCCCCAGAGACCCCCACAACAGAGCCCCCAGCCAGAAAGCCAGAGAGCAGTCCAGACAGAGACAGCAAAAAAAAATCACTGCTTTTAAACTCACCTGTGCCCTACACCTGCTGGCTCAGGCAGAGAAAGCAGCATCTGTAAATTCCTGGAAAGAGAAAACCATATCTCTAGGGTTTAAAGCCCCATCAGATCTTTGATCCGTAAGGCTTTAATTCACATCAATGGGAAATTGCTTGAACTAGGGAGTGATTGACAGCTTGCACAAGGCCAGCTGTCTGGGTTGTTTAATTTAATTTCCTTTCACG
This sequence comes from Scyliorhinus canicula, assembly GCF_902713615.1. Lineage (NCBI taxonomy): Eukaryota > Metazoa > Chordata > Chondrichthyes > Carcharhiniformes > Scyliorhinidae > Scyliorhinus > Scyliorhinus canicula. The sequence continues at coordinate 139,147,974 of NC_052153.1, read as the reverse complement.
CTTGAATGGATCTCACAATGTTTATAAACATCTAGCTATGATTGACAGTTCTTGACCATATCAAAAGCATGTAAAGCAGTAAAGTGCTTTCTGCAGAGAAAAAAGGAAGTGCGAGAAAAGGAGCAACCTCTTCACTGGGAGAAAATCTAGTGCAGCGGTTAATGTGTTTTGTTAGGTAGGTGGGAAAACAAGACGAGAAAATAGAAAGGAAAGGTAGTCAATCGAATGATAAGACAGAAAAGCCAAAAACGGATACAAGGAACATATTATTAGAAGAAGAGATGACAAAGGAAAAGATTGCCAGTGAAAGACAAATTTGAGACATATATATACTGGAACTTTGTGTAAATATAACAACAATTTGACTATTACTCTATGTCAATATTACCACTGCTCCCTTAGTTTTGCCGAACAAATTCTGATGTGATAAATAGCTTGATCACGCCCCCAACACATCGAGAATGTTCTTACAGTAGACAAACAGAGGAAATTTAAGGGCCACTACATTTAGTGTTTCTTTGGTTATTGCTCAAGAATCAGCTGCTTCATCAATGACCTCCCTTTCATCATAAGGTCAGAAGTGGTGCTGTTTGCGGATGACTGCACGATGTTCAGCACCATTCATGACTCCTCAGATAATGAAGCGGTCCATGTCCAAATGCAGCAAAACCAGGACAATATCCAGGTTTGGGCTGACAAGTGGCAAGTTACATTCATGCCGCACAATGCCAGACAATGACCATCTCCTACAAGAGAGGATCTAGCCACCGCCCCTAGACATTTGCATTACGATCACTGAATCCCCCACAATAAACATCCTGAGGGTTACCATTGATCAGAAACTGAACTGGACTAGCCATATTAATACTGTGGCTTCCAGGGTGGATCAAAGGCTAGGAATCCTATAGCGAGTAACTCACTCCTAACCCCCCAAAGCCTGCCCACCATCTACAAGGCACAAGCCAGGACTGTAATGAGATGCTCTCCACTTGCCTGGATGAGTGCAGCCCCAAAACCACTGAAGAAGCTCAACACCATCCAGGACAATTGATTGCTCCCCCTTGATTGTTCCTCCTTCCACAAACATTCAAGCCCTCCACCACCGACGAACAGCGGCAGCCATGTGTACATCTACAAGATGCACTGCAGTAACTCACCAAGATTCCTCGGGCAGCACTTTCCTCCCCACGGCCACTACCGTCTAGAAGGACAAGTGCAGCAGATACCTGGGAACCCCACCACTTGGAGTTTCCCCTCCAAGTCACTCACCATCCTGACTTGGAAATAAAGTGCCATTCCTTCACTGTCGCTGGGACAACATCCTGGAACTCCCTCCCTGATAGCACTGTGTGTGTACCTACACCACAAGGACTGCAGCAGTTCAAGAAGGCAACTCACCACTACTTTCTGAAGGGTAACTCGGGATAGGCAATAAATGCTGACCTAACCAGCAACACCCACATCCCGTAAATGATAAAAAATAGCAAAAAATTGTCTTTATATAGTGACTTTAACAAAGCAAAACAGCACAAGGCACTTCACAAGTGTTTCACCAAACAAAAAGTGCATTTTGGAATATAATTGGTGCACTGTAGGCATCAATGATCATGAAGGAGGCATGATATAAGATCATCAACAGTGATGAAGCATGTATTCGGATTGGAAACTAAATTGAACATTCCTGCTTTGAAAATATTCAGTAGGGGTAGAGTAATTAATAAAAAGAGGAAGGATAGCAGCATTAATCAAATATCCCACTATAGCTGTAGAATGCCATGATGACATAGAGGATCATGGGGAAGCTGAATCTATTTGCTTTAACTTAAGGAATACGAAGGGACCTGTTACTTTACTGGGAGCATATTAAAAACATCAAACAGTGGAAATGTAATAATGGAAAAGGGACATAAGTAAATTAAAGAAAAATACAACAGGATCATAATTACACAAGGCTGAAATTTGTCAAAAATATATTAGAATGCAAATAAAGTAAATGGCAAAGCAGAGAAGAGTTTTTAAAACGTGTTCTGGACAATCTTTAGGTCAATATAATTTTAATCAAGGAAATCAGATGGGTAGCACAGTGGCACAGTGGTTAGCACTGCTGCCTCACAGCGCCAGGGACCCGGGTTCAATTCTAACCTCGGGTGACTGTGTGGAGTTTGCACATACCCGTGTCTTCATGGGTTTCCTCTGGGTGCTCTGGTTTTCTCCCACAGTCCAAGGATGTGCATGTTAGGTGGATTAACTATGCCAAGTCACCCCTAGTGAGGTTATGTGTTAGGGTGGGGGTTAAGCCGAGGTAGAGTGCTCATTCGGAGGACGGATGCAGACTTGATGGTCCAAATGGCCTCTTTCTGCACTGTTGGGATTCTATGATTCTAAATGAGCCAAGTAGTAAATGTGAGGTTGGGCACAGTAAAATAACTAAGTTTGAAATAGAAGGTAAAATGAGAGGTGGCGGCACAATGGCGCAGTGGTAAGCACTGCAGCTTCACGGCGCCTGGAACCTGGTCGCTCCTGGCCCCGGGTCACTGTCCTTGTGGAGTTTGCACATTCTCCCGTGTCTGCATGGGTCTCACTCCCACAACCCAAAGATGTGCAGGGTAGGTAGATTGGCCATGCTAAATTGCCCCATAATTGGAAAATAAATAATTGGGTACTCTAAATTTATTTTGAAAAAATGAGAAAGAACAGTCAAAGATAAAGAAACTTGAATATTGAAGATTCAAAGCTCACAATATCAGACAAAATTAATTTTAATCCAGAAAAGTATGGGTTAATTAAAGGCAGCCAGTATGGATTTTATGTCTGGTTCAAGGAGGAGGAAACAGACTAAGGGGATGAGAAGGCATCCATGGCTGACGAGGGATGTCAAGGACAGCATAAAGGCTAAAGAAAACACAGAAATTGGCAAGGATTAGTGGGAAACCAAAGGATTGGACAGCCTTTAAAAGCGAGCAGAGGACAACTAAAAAAGCAATAAGGGGGGAGAAGATGAAGTATGAGTGCAAGCTAGCTAGTAATATAAAGGAAGATAGGAAGAGATTTTTTCAATATATAAAAGGTAAGGGAGAGGCAAAAATAGACATTGGACCACGAGAAAATGAGGCTGGAGAAGTAATAAAAGGAAAGAAAGAAATGGCGGACGAACTGAATAGTTACTTTGCATCAGTCTTCATGGTGGAACACACCAGTGGGATGCCAGAGCTCCAGGAGAACCAGGGGGCAGAGGTGAGTGCAGTGACCATTACTAAGGAGAAGGTTCTGGGGAAACTGAAAGGTGTGAAGGTGAATAAGTCACCTGGACCGGATGGACCACACCCTAGGGTCTTAAAAAAGATAGCTGAGGAAATTGTGGAGGCATTAGTGATGATCTTTCAGAAATCACTGGAGGCAGGAACGGTCCCAGAGGACTGGAAAGTGGCTAATGTAACACCACTGTTTAAGAAGGGAGGGAGGCAGAACATGGGAAATTATAGGCCGGTTAGCCTGACTTCGGTTATTGGTAAAATTTTAGAGTCTGTTATTAAAGATGAGATCAGAAAATACTTGGAAGTGCATGGTAAAATAAGACTGAGTCAGCACGGCTTTCTCAAAGGGAGGTCGTGTCTGACAACTCTGGTAGAGTCCTTTGAGGAGGTAACAAGGAAGTTAGACAAAGGAGAACCAGTGGAAGTGGTTTATTTAGATTTCCAGAAGGCCTTTGACAAGGTGCCGCATAGGAGACTGTTAATTAAGTTAATGGCTCATGGTGTTCAGGGTAAGATCCTGGCATGTATAGAGGATTGGCTGACTGGCAGAAGGCAGAGAGTTGGGATAAAGGGGTGTTTTTCAGGATGGCAGCTGGTAACTAGTGGTGTGCCTCTGGGGTCTGTGCTGGGACCACAACATTTCACAATAAACATTAATGATCTGGAAGAAGGTACTGAAGGCACTGTTGCTAAGTTTGCAGATGATACCAAGACCTGTAGAGGGACAGATAGTATTGAGGAAGCAAGGGGGCTGCAGAAGGACTTGGACAAGCTAGGAGAGTGGGCAATGAAGAGGCAAATGAAATACAATGTGGAAAAGTGTGAGGTTATACACTTTGGAAGGAGGAATTTAGGCATAGACTATTTTCTAACTGGGGAAATGCTTCGGAAAGCAGAAGCACAAAGGGACTTGGGAGTCCTTGATCATGATTCTTTTAAGGTTAATGTGCAGGTTCAGTCGGCAGTTAAGAAGGCAAATGCAATGTTAGCATTCATTTCTAGAGGTCTAGAATACAAGACCAGGGATGTCTTGTATTGTTCTGAGGCTGTATAAGGCTCTGTTCAGACCCCATTTGGAGTATTGTGAGCAATTTGGGGCCCCGTATCTAAGGAAGGATGTGCTGGCCTTGGAAAGGGTCCAGAGGAGGTTCACAAGAATGATCCCTGGATAGAGTGGCCGTGGAGAGGATTTTTCCACTTGTATAAAAACTAGAACCAGAGGACACCATCTCAGATGGTGGAGCAGACTTGATGGGCTGAGTGGCCTAATTCTGCTCCTATGTCTTATGATCTTATGGTTCAGCGGCCACAATTTGTAGATGAGATCAGTTAACAAAATGGCTCAGATCCCTCACTAAGGACATTGGTCAGGCAGTGTCGTCAGACCACCTGCTACCCAGGTCCAACCAATCACATCGATATTGAGTTTGTGGCGAACGGACATAATTTTGAGTTCATTGCCAAAATGTCAAAAGCTTGCATCGCTGCACACCACGTCGCTGAAAGATTGACGGATGACATTCTTGCAAAAATTTGTGACAACCTGAGCGCATCTCATCTAATAATAATAATAATCACTATTGTCACAAGTAGGCTTACATGAAGTTACTGTGAAAAGCCCTCAGGCGCCACATTCCGGCGCCTATTCAGGTACACAGAGGGAGAATTCAGAATGTCCAAATTACCTAACAGCACGTCTTTCAGGCCTAGTGGGAGGGAACCAGAGCACCCGGAGGAAACCCACGCATACACGGGGAGAACGTGCAGACTCCGCGCAGACAGTGATCCAGCTAGGAATCGAACCAGGGACCCTGGTGCTGTGAAGCCACAGTGCTAACCACTGTGCTACCATGCCGCCCCGTCTAAAGGCAATTTTGAAGTGTTGGCTAGTGTAGACTTGAGAGATGAACAGACACTTCCAACACTGATGAAGGTTCAACTCAATTTTATTAACTACTTCTAACTAATCAACACACGATGACTGTGGGTCTAAATGATGCTAATTTAAAGTAGAGACCTAAGCCTTATCCGAACCAGTTGATTCTCTCAGCACGTGTTGTAAGTCCTTTATAGTGTGTGTATTCTAACTGGTGATTGGCTGCGGTGTTTGTACATGTTGATTGGTCCCTGTGTGTGTCTGCACTATGATATACTGGTGTATATTATGACATCCCTCCTTTTATAAAAATTTTTTGATATAGGCATGTGATAATAAATAGTGTGGGTGTGTGGATAATGTACCTAGCTGCGTGTGAGGTGCGAAGACATATGTACAAAACTATATACAGGGAAAAAGACTATTTATTGAGGAAGGTGCCTAGTGCAGATGACTACCATGAACTGGAACAACCAACGAATCTCTTTACAAATCAATGGATAACAAATGCAACAATAAAGGATATAGGAAAAAAAATTTCAGAGAGTCCACATGAGTTCAGAGTTCCTAAGTTCAGTCTCTGAGGTGGGTCGCGAACTCTGGTTGACCGCCTCAAGGGTGGGGCAATGGATGGCACATCAGGAGCCGGGAGGGCTGCAGCACTGTCAGGGGCAGGCAGAGTGACCGGAAGCGCCACACAGTCCACGGCGGGATCAGTAGAAGAGCTGGTCGGAGGATTCCGTGACGACCCTGGAACCAGGCGAAGAGCACGCCTGTTGCGGCGCCGAATGGATCCATCCGGTAAGCAGACCAGGAAGGAATGGGGGGCCACCTGCCTTAGAACGACAGCAGGCACAGACCAGCCACCGTCCGGGAGGTGGATGTGAACCTTGTCGCGTGGATGGATGTCGGGAAGGTCAGCAGCCCGTGAGTCGTAGGAAGTTTTCTGCTGTAGTTGAGACATGTGCATGCAGTGGAGCACGGGGACATAATCGAGGTTGGGAGAGAGAATTGATGGCACCGTCGTTCTGAGGGTGCGGTTCATTAGCAGCTGAGCAGGCGACAGGCCGGTGGAGAGCGGGGTGGAGCGATAGGCTAGCAGAGCAAGATGGAAATCTGAGCCGGCGTCGGCGGCCTTGCTGAGGAGCCGCTTAACTACGTGGACCCCCTTTTCCGCCTTCCCATTGGATTGGGGGTATAGGGGACTGGACGTAACGTGCTCGAAGTTGTAGTGTCGGGCGAAGCCGGCCCATTCCTGGCTCACGAAACAGTGGCCATTGTCTGACATGACCGTCAGCGGAATGCCATGTCGGGCAAATGTCTCCTTGCAAGCCCTGATCACAGCCGAGGATGCGAGATCATGCAGCCTGATGACCTCCAGGTAACTGGAGAAGTAGTCGATGATGATGATGTAGTCCCTGCCCAATGCATGGAACAAGTCGATGCCCACTTTGGTACAAGGCGATGTGACGAGCTCATGGGGCATCAGGGTCTCCCGTGGTTGGGCAGGCTGAAAAAGCTGGCAGGTAGAGCAGTTGAGCACCACATTGGCGATGTCATCATTGATGCCCGGCCAGTAGACGGCTTCTCTGGCCCTGCGGCGGCATTTCTCGATTCCTAAATGGACTTCATGGAGTTGCTCCAACACTAGCTGGCGCATGCTTTGTGGGACGACGATGCAATCCAATTTCAGGAGCACCCCGTCGACAACCGCCAGGTCATCGCGGACGTTGTAAAATTGTGGGCATTGGCCCTTGAGCCACCCGTCTGACATTAGATGCATCACCCACTGCAGAAGTGGATCAGCCGCTGTCTCGCGGCGAATTTGCATCAGTCGTGCATCCGTAGCTGGCAAATGGGAGGCTGCAAACTGAACGTGGGCATCTATTTGGCAAATGAAGCCGTCATGATCACACGGAGTTGTGATCGACTTTGAGAAGGCATCGGTAACGGCAAGGTCCTTGCCAGGGGTATAGATCAGGTGAAAGTCATACCTGCGCAGCTTGAGTAGGATACGCTGGAGGCGAGGCGCCATGTCATTCAAGTCCTTTTTGATAATATTTACAAAGGGGCGGTGGTCGGTTTCAACCGTGAACTGCGGAAGTCCATAGACGTAGTCGTGGAACTTCACGACTCCAGTGAGAAGGCCGAGACACTCTTTCTCAACTTGCGCATATCACTGCTCTGTGGGAGTCATCGCCCACGACGCATACGCAACCGGGGCCCATGACGAGGCCTCGTCTCGTTGCAGGAGCACGGCACCAATCCCCGACTGACTGGCATCAGTAGAGATTTTGGTCTCTTTGGTCGGGTCGAAAAAAGCCAACATTGGGGCCGTGGAAAGCTTGGCCTTCAGCTCCTGCCATTCACGCTCGTGAGCAGGGAGCCATTGGAAATCTGTGGTTTTGCGAATCAGGTCTCTGAGGGCCGTGGTGTGTGAGGCGAGATTCGGGATGAACTTCCCGAGGAAATTCACCATACCCAGGAACTGGAGGACCGCTTTCTTGCCCTCGGGCATCTTCATGGACGTGATTGCTGCAATCTTGTCCTCGTCTGGACGCACCCCCTGGTGGGAGATGTGATCCCCCAGAAACTTGATACTCGACTGGCCGAAGGAACATTTGGCCCTATTGAGGCGGAGGCCGTGTTCGTGGATGCTCTGAAAACACGCTGAAGGCGGGCAATGTGTTACTGTGGGGTGGTTGACCAGATAATAATATCGTCGACATATACCCAGACGCCGTCGATCCCCTCCATCATCTGCTCCATGATCCGGTGGAAAACTTTGGACGCAGAGATGATGCCGAATGGCATACGGTTGTAGCAGAACCTGCCAAAGGGTGTGTTGAACGTACACAGCTTCCTGCTTGACTCATCTAGTTGGATCTTCCAGAAACCCTTCGAGGCATCCAGTTTTGAGAATAGTTTGCCTTGGGCCATCTCGGATGTGAGCTCCTCACGTTTCGGAATCGGGTAGTGCTCCCGTATGATATTCTGATTCAGATCTCTTAGGATCATTACAGATCCGCAGCTCGCTGGACGGCTTCTTGACGCAGACCATGGAGCTTACCCAGTCTGTGGGTTCCATGACCCTAGAAATGACTCCTTGGTCCTGGAGGTCCTGGAGCTGTTGCTTGAGGCGATCCTTGAGGGGCGCCGGGACTCTGCGAGGTACGTGAACGACAGGTGTGGCGTTGGGCTTGAGTAAGATTTTATACGTGTAGGGAAGCATGCCCATGCCTTCGAAAACACCATGGTATTGCTGGATGATGGAGTCGAGTTGGAGTCTGTGTCAGAGGATGCAGACACATCGCTTGAAGAGAGAGAGTGTACTCTCTGCACTAAGTGGAGCAGCTTGCATGCCTGGGCACCAAGCAAGGAGGCTTTTGAGGCAGCACCAATCTCGAATGGGAGGATGACTGTGTGAGCACGATGTGCCACCTCAAGGCGGCAGGAGCCGCTGGCGGCGATGGCATTGCCATTGTAGTCGAGCAATTTACACGTAGATGGCAGGACAGCAGGCTGTACGCAGAGCTTGCGGAAATCAGACGACGCGATGAGATTGGCAGAAGCGCCAGTATCCAGGTGGAACCTGACAGGGGACCGGTTGACCGTAAGGGTGGCACACCACTCATCATCCTGGCTGACGCTGTGGACGTGGACTGGTTCAGTGTCACGCTTGAGGGACATCCTGTTCATAGTAACGATGCCGATTTGGAACGGGACCTGTGGGTCATTGCAGGCACAGTCGGAATCAAGGTGTAGAGTAGGTTCATTGATGGCATGCTGGATAGCCCTGACGTCTCTGTGGGGCTGGGTTGACCTTCGAAAGACAGCAGGCAGGGAAGATCTGCATATTGCAGCGTAGTGGCTTCGTTTGCCACACTGCAGGCAGCGTCGGGACTTCGCGGGACATTGCCGCTTTAAGTGGGCGGAGCCGCAGTTGCCGCACGCCAGAGCGTCGGGACGTTCATCGCGCCACCGCGCATGCACGGGGCGATCCAGCATAGCGCACACATGCGCGAAGCGGTCCGTGACATCAGCACGCTCGCTGCGTGTAAGTGCGGGACTCCGCGAAAAGCGATGAAATTTCCGCCATCGTTCAGATCCAGAGCCTGAAAAGATTTAATCATTTGGACCCGTTCTGCCTCGTAAGGGACTTGCCGCGCCGTTTCAGCAGCCTGGATGCAGGAGTAGCGCGTGGAGGCATGTTCATGAAGTACACAGGTCTCATTGGCCGTGGAGAGAGTGAGCTGCTTTACTTTTAGTAGCTTCTGGCGCAGGGACTCAGATTGAACACCAAAAACAATCTGGTCACAGAGCATGGAGTCAGAGGTTGACTCGTAGTTGCAGGACTGCGTAAGGACACGGAGGTGGGTAATGAAGGACTGGAAAGGCTCGTCCTTACCCTGAATTTGCTGCTGAAACATGTATCTCTCGAAGCTTTCGTTGACCTCGACCGCGCAGTGGCTGTCGAACTTCAGAATTATGATCTTGAACTTCGATTTGTCCTCCCCCTCATCGAAGGTGAGCGGGTTGCAGAGCGTGGTCACTGGCTGTGAACGAGTTTCAGAGCGTGGTCACCAGCTGTGAAGAGGAAGAGAGCAATCTTCCGTGCGTCCGAGGCAGCTTCCAGGTCCCTGGCTTCGAGGTACAGCTGGAAGCGCTGTTTGAAAAGTTTCCAGTTCGAGCCCAGATTCCCTGCAATGCGGAGAGGCGGCGATGGCCGAACGGAGTCCATTCTGTAGCATGGCGCGAGACTGGTGGAAGGCAGATTACTGAAAGGTAGGTCTCAGAAGTGCGAGCATCCCCCAACACCTGGTATCATGAAGTGTTGGCTAGTGTAGACTTGAGAGATGAACAGACACTTCCAACATTGATGAAGGTTCAACTCAATTTTATTAACTACTTCTAACTAACTAACACACGATGACTGGGTCTAAATGATGCTAACTTGATCTAGAGCCCTAAGCCTTGTCCAAACCAATTGATTCTCTCAGCACGTGTTGTAAGTCTGTGCTGGGCTGGATGAGTTCTTGTTACACTCAGAGGCAGCACCCAGAATGAACAGGAACCGTGGTTCCCTCTCCCTTTATAGTGTGTGTATTCTAACTGGTGATTGGCTGCGGTGTTTGTACATGTTGATTGGTCCCTGTGTGTGTCCATCAGTGTGTGTCTGCACCATGATATACTGGTGTATATTATGACAAATTTGTGCAGCTTTCCGCTCTGCATCTTACTTATGGGCAGCACGGTTGCACAGTGGTTAGCACTTCTGCCTCGTCAGGGAACCAGGGTCAATTCCGGCATCGGGTGACTGTGTGGAGTTTGTACTTTCTCCCTGTCTGCGTGGGTTTCCTCCAGATGGTCCGGTTTCCTTCCACAGTCCAAAGATGTGCAAGTTAGGTCATTTGGCCATAATAAATTGTCCCTTAGTGTCTTGGGATGTGTAGGTTAGGTTAAAAAGGGTATAGGAATAGAGCGGGGAAGTGGGCTTGGGGGGAATACTCTTTCAGAGGGTCGGTGAAAAAGCTGATACAATAGTTAAGTATCTTTGTGAATGGCTTGCAGAACATGCTTTTCATGACCCCCACCTGAAGTAGCATCTTATCGCGTTTGCCTGGAATGGAGCGGGTGTTATGATGGGTACCAAATCAGGTGTAGCTAACGGACTGAAAAAAAGCAAATTACTGCGGATGCTGGAATCTGAACCCAAAGCCTTGACAAAGGGTCATCTGGACTTAAAACGTTAGCTATTTTCTCTCGCGGCAGATGCTGCAAGACCTGCTGAGATTTCCCAGCATTTTCTCTTTGGTAGCTAACAGACTTATGAATCAATACCCATGTATGATTATTTGGCAATGCCTGAACCACAGTTTAGAATTTGGAGTGGGTGATTCCATAACAGAAGTTAGTGAAATGAACTATTTCCATTTCTTCATGGACAAATTATACTCTTGTGCCTAACAGATCACCTCTCTTTCAGAGGCAACTGGCAGAATGTGCTACTGAATTAGAAAAAAACATTCAAAAAGCAGCCACAGCTGGAATTTTCCATCTGGGAGACTATCATAGAATTTACAGTGCAGAAGGAGGCCATTCAGCCTGAGTCTGCACCGGCTCTTGGAAAGAGCACCCTACCCAAGGTCAACACCTCCACCCTATCCCCATAACCCAGTAACCCCACCCAACACTAAGGGCAATTTTGGACACTAAGGGCAATATATCATGACCAATCCACCTTTGTGCTTGCGTTGGGAGTGCAAATCCAGACGTAATTCCCTATCCCTCGCCATCCAAATTGATGCACTCCGGGGATTGTGAGGGATTTCCTCGTGAATCACACTTTCGGGCCACCACCACTATGGGATTTTCTGGGTCACCCCCCCGTCCCACTTTCTGCAGAGATAAAGAGGACATAAGAGCACTTAACTGTGTTTGATGTGATCCAATATAGCTAAATGTTTATAAACATTGCATTAGTTTCTCAGCTGACTACTTGAAATCCACTCAAGTGCGAAGGGAAATGAGATTGAACAGTTCAAACAGCTGGCTATGTGGAATCTGTCAATCACAGACCAGTGAAATCAATTTCACATTGATATGTTTGAAAGCATTGCAAATCAAAGATCTGAGGGGGTATAAACCAAGCTTATGTGGTCTTCCCTTTCCAGTAATTTACAGGTGCTGCTGCCTGTGCCTGAGCCAGCAGGTGTATTGCACAGGTGAGTTTTGCACAGGTGTCTGGACTGATTTGTAGTTTCCATGCAGGGGCCTCTCTTATGGGAGGGGGGGGGGGCGGGTTCTGGTGGAGGTCTCTCTTATGGGGGTCTCTTGTGTCGGTCTCTATTATAGGGGTTTTTTGGTGGGGGTCTCCCTTATGGGGGCATCTCTGGTGGAAGGAGCCTACAGAGGAGTCTGGTGGGGGTGGGGTGGGCAGGATTTGTGTCTTGGGTGGGAGGGTGGTGCTCCAATGGACTTTGGGGGCAGCTTCCTTAAAGAGTTACTCCCTTGGCCCACTGCAAGGTCCATGGCATCAGGACCACACTGTGAAATACTTGCACCAATTCTCGTCCACATGAATCCCAGCCCAGAGGACCAGAGATTCATGTATGCTTCTTGAATCTGGTGCCCAGCCCCTTAATAGGATACAAATGGGTCAGTTTGACCCATTTGCATCCTCCCCCGGTTCAGCGCACGAACCTCGATGCCACCGGCAGCAGGGGACCAGAGCACTGGGTGCCAATCCTGGGGCTGGATTCTCCGCTGGCGGGATGCTCCATTCTGCTGGCAACCCAGGGGTTTCCCAATGGCATGGGGCTGCCCCACAATGGGAAACCCCATTGACCAGCCGGCGTAATGGAGCATCCCAACGACGGGTTGCGGCAGAAATGTGGCGGGACGGAGAATCCAGCCCCTGTTTTTTGGTCGACACTGGATTCTCCACCCCATCAGGAATTCTGGGTGGGATTCTCTGATCCTGAGGCTAATTGTTGACGCTGTTATAAACGCCGTCTCATTTCCCGACGGCGTCAACACGGCCTCAGGAGCAGCAATTCTGGCCCCTACAGGGGGCCAGTGCGGCACTGGAGTGACCCACGCCACTCCAGCTTCCGATCCCGGCGTCAGATGGGAACCGCGGGTCTGCGCATGCGCAGTGGGGCCAGCGCCAACGTGTGAATGCACAGTGGGACCGGTGCGATTTCTGCTCATGCACGGTGTCTCCCTTCTTCTTGCCGGTGGCGGCGATTCTCCAGCCTGGCCCTTATGGAGCAACAATAAGATTATCAGCATCAACTATCAGCAGTGTTTTATCAGTCTTATTAATATGTTAGAAACGTTAATGTTCACAACCATGTCATTGAAAAGCTCTTACACAGCTTTCAGGCCAATCTAGTTATGTATCTCTGGGTGACCACTTGCGCATTCTTGACAAAAGCTATTGGCCAGCAGAAATGCCACCAGGTTATGGAGAATCGGCAATAGCTTCTCTTTGAAAGCGATTAAAATTGTCACCCACTTCTGTGATCAATGCATTCAGTGCTTATATGGAGGAAGCTGGACACTGCATTCTCCAGGATTTATGATCATTACTAAATTGCAGACAAGCAATTCCAAGCAGCACTGAAGAATGTGAGCAAGGATTCAATCAAACAAAATTAATTATAACCCCAATGCACTCAAGAATTATCATACACTGGATATGAGCACATGTCTGCTTCCTGATGGCACTTGGATCCAAGACCCATATGTCACAACCTGGCTGTGATACCACCAATTGGCAGAGGACTCAAGGACAAGGCCAGCATCTCCCTCTAATACAAGTGTGGAATTGGACCCATTTTGGAAATTATTGAAAAGCATTGGTTGCAGAAATTCAAGAAACATCTTGGCATCAGGTTTTTGAAAATTTGTAGTGGTAAAGCCTTTGCATGCCATGAACCGACTGGAAAATCTATTGATGAGTTTGAACAAATTTACAATACTGACAAAATGAGCCAGTTCTGGTGGTACTCTGCTGAGAAGATATTAGCAATGGCTGAGGAAAATGCACCAATGATGTGTCATGTGAGAGTACTTTTAAGAAATGGGTGTTTATCAGTGATGTCAGAGTGTGGGTGGAGCTGGGCTGTCTGTCTGCTTTTACTTTCACTTTGAGCTCGCAGGTACAGGGTGTGTTAGTTTTGTTTTAGATTTGGAGAAGCTGCAGTCACAGCAAGATGTGTATGAATCTCTGCCAGCTAAAGAATGTTCATTTGCTGATTTCAAAGTGGTAACTGTTCTCAGTAGTGAAGTTAAACCTGATGTATTTCTGTGAAAAGGGTTCCTTTTGTCTTATGGATGTTGCAAGGAAAGATTAGGAGTCACTTAGAGAGTACTGTATTCTTCGGGGGATTTATTGGTGTTGATAGTTGTTAAGATGTTTACTGTGGGTTTATAAAGTGTTAACGGGTTTCATAAATAAAGTGTTTTAATTTAAAAGTATTGTAGATTTCTGTTGCATCACACCTGCAGAGTGGGCCCATGTGCTCCCCATAACCACAATTTATTCATAGTTATGGGTCAGGTGAACTCCATGATACACTTTGGGGTTCTCTAAACCCTGGCCCATAATACATTTTGGGCTTGTCCGGGATAAAAGTCTATCTATTGGATTGGCTTACTGAACGTAAAGACAGTGAGGTGTGAGCATATTATGGGTGCTTTACAGGTGTGGTATTCCAGTTTAAGTAGGGAGTGTGTTGTGGTCAATGGCTCTTTCAGAGGCTCTGAAGTTTTTGGGGAGGAGACGGTCACACACACTACCTTATGGACAGAGACTAAAAACAGGCTTTATTTGGCAAAAACATTGCAGTTAACATTACCTGACAAAATGCGAAAAGATGAGGTAATTATGGCGGTGGCTAAGCATTTAAAATTGCCTGAGATACAGTCTGACTCATTGGAAATGGCAAAAATTCAGTTTCAAATTAAACAAATGGAACATGAGAAAGAATTAAAGCAGCTTGAATACGAAAGAGATAGAGAGGAAAAAGAAAAAGAGAGAGAAGAAAGGAAAACAGAAAGAATAGCCCATGCAGAACAAAGAGAAAGAGAAAGGGAAATACAACTCAGGGCAAAAGAAAGAGACCGAGAAAGAGTTAAAGAGGAAAAAGAAAGAGAGAGAGAGAGAGAGAGAGAGAGAGAGAGAGAGAGGAAAAAGAAAGAGAGAGAGAGTTTGAACTTCGGAAAATGGCCATGAAATATGACAGTCAGTTAAAATTGGCGGATGAAAAGGGAAACGTACAGTTTGAGGATAATGATCAGGATAAAGAGAAAGAGCGTCAAAGTCGACGGCTTGGTGGGGATCTATTTAAATATGTCGAAGCATTGACAAGGTTTGATGAGAAAGTGGTGGAAGCCTTTTTCATTTCATTTGAGAAGGTAGCTAAACAAATGAAATGACCACAGGAGATGTGGGTATAACTGATTCAAACAACATTGGTAGGTAAAACTAATGAAGTGTTTGCATCACTATCAGAGGAGCTATCTGAGTTGCATGAGGAGGTGAAAAAATCCATCTTAGGTGCACATGAACTAGTGCCTGAAGCCTACAGACAAAGGTTTAGAAATTTAAGGAAATAATTTGGTCAAACATACATGGGGTTTGAATGGATCAAACAAAGTCATTTTGATAGGTGGATAAGGGCTTTGAAAATAGACCAAATGTATGAAGCTCTCAGAGAAATTATACTTTTGGAGGAGTTTAAAAATCCAATTCTTGATGTAGTGAGAACTCATGTGGAAGAGCAGAAAATTAAAACTGCGAAGTTAGCAGCAGAAATGGCAGATGATTATGAATTAGTTCATAAATCAAAGCTTGGTTTCCAACATCAGTTTCAGCCTGTGAGGGATTGAAACTGGGGAAAAGAGATATACTCAAGTGGAGATATACGCAAAGGAGATCTGATGGGAGATAATAAGAAAGTGTACATCAGAGTAAAAAAGAAATCCAGGAGGGTGGAAAAGAAATGAAAAGTTTCAAATGTTTTCACTGTAATAAACTAGGCCATGTAAAGTCACAGTGTTGGTGGTTGAAGAGAAGCACTGGGAAGGATGATGTGGTAAAACAGGATAAGACAGTGGGGTTTGTTAAAGTGGTAAAGGAAAGCCCAAGTGAAGTGGAGGAAGTGCAAAAGATTCTACAGCCTGATCAAGAGGCGATTGATAAGAAGGTGCCACATGTATTTAAAGAATTTACTTGTGTGGGTAAAGTTTACTCATGTGTACCAGAAGGAACAGGTAAAGAAGTCACAATTTTAAGAGATACGGGAGCTAGTCAATCTTTAATGATAAGAAATGAGGAATTTTGTAGTTTGGGAAGAATGATGCCAGAAAAGGTGGTAATGTGTGGAACAGGGTGAGAAGAGTAGTGTTCCATTACATAAGGTAAGGTTGGAAAGTCCAGTGAATAGTGATGAAGTGGTAGTAAGAGTAATAGAGAAACTATCTTGTCCAGGAATTCAGTTTATCTTGGGTAATGATATAGTTGGATCGCAGGAGGGAGTGATGCCTACTGTGGTTGATAAGCCAGCAGAAAATCAGACAACTGAAATATTGAAGGACTAATATCCTGGGATTTTTCTGGATTGTGTAGTAACAAGGTCGCAAAGTCATAGGTTAAGACAAGAGGAGAAATCAAAGAGTGAAGATAAAGTTGAAGTTCAATTATCAGAAATGATTTTTGATCAGATGGCTGGAAAAGAACAAGAACAGGTAGAGGATGAGGCGGATCCTTTTAGTTCAGGAAAATTGGCGGAGTTACAACAGAAAGATATAGGAATAAAACAAATGTATCAGAAAGCATACATAGAAGAGGAATCTGAGTGTATACCAGAGTATTATTACCGTAAAAATTATGTCTTGATAAGAAAATGGAGACCTTTACATATGCAGGCAGCTGAAAAGTTGGCAGAAGTTCATCAAATAGTATTGCCGGTAGGGTATAGAAAGGAGATGTTGCGAGTAGCACATGAGGTACCAGTGGGAGGTCATTTGGGAGTAAGGAAAACTCAAGCTAAAATACAAAATCATTTTTATTGGCCTGGACTACATAAAGATGCAGTTAAATTTTGTTGATCATGTCACGCATGTCAAATGATAGGGGAACCTCAAGCAGTGATAAACCAGCGCCCTTAATACCCATTCCAGCATTTGAGGAACCTTTTACAAGGGTCTTAATTGATTGAGTAGGACCACTTCCTAAAACGAAAAGTGGGAATCAATATCTTTTGACTGTAATGGATGTGTCTACTAGGTCTCCAGAGGCCATTTTAACATGCAATATTATAGCTAAAAAGATTGTGAAGGAGTTACTTAAATTATTTACTAGATATGGACAACCCACAGAAATACAGTCGGATCAAGGATCAAATTTTACCTCAAGGTTATTCAAAGAAGTTATGGATAGTTTAGGAATAAAACAAATTAACTCAACTGTGTACCATCCAGAATCGCAGGGAGCATTAGGAAGGTGGCATCAGACATTAAAGACAATGTTGAGGGCTTATTGTCATGATTATCCAGAGGATTGGGATAAAGGAATTCTATTCGTACAGTTTGCAATTAGGGATGCATCTAATGAGTCAACCAAATTCAATCCTTTTGAACTAATTTTTGGTCATGAGGTAAGAGGATCACTTAAATTGATTGCGGAAAAATTGGTGAGTGAGAAATTGGAACTTACATTATTGGATTACTTGCCAAATTTTAGGGAACAATTAAATAGAGCAGGTGAATTGATGAGACAGCATTTAAAAGTTTCACAAAATGTGATGAAACGGGTAGCAGACAAGAAATCCAAAGTTCGTAGTTTTGCCAGTGGAGGTAAAGTTTTAGTATTGTTACCAGTGGTAGGTGAACCTTTAAAAGCAAGGTTTTGTCAACCTTATCAGATTGAAAGGAAATTAAGTGAGGTGAATTATGTGGTAAGGATACTAGATAGAAGGAAATCTCATCGAGTGTGTCATGTGAATATGCTTTAAAGGTGCTTTGAAAGGGAAGGAGAGCAAAAGGAGGAGTTTTAATGATTCAAACTCAAAGTGACGAATCAAATCCAGATGACTTTGAATTTGACATGCCTCAAATTAAATTGGAAAACAAGGATATTCTTAAAAATTGTGATAAATTGTTGAGTTACCTTCCAGAGGAAAACAGACTGACCTGAAAGAGTTATTGATATCACATGGGCAAGTTTGTGGAGATAACTTGGGAAGCACTAAAATGGCTGTACATGATGTAGATGTTGAAAATGCTGTTCCAATCCAAACAGCATCCATATAGACTTAACCCTTTAAAATTGACATAGTTTAACAAGGAGATTGAAAGTATGCTTAAAAATGGCATAATTGAAGTGGGTTGCAGCCAATGGAGCTCACCCATAGTGATGGTACCAAATCCGGATAGTGCCAAACGTTTGTGTGTTGACTATAGAAAGGTTAATGCAGTTACAAGAACGGACTCTTATCCTATCCCATGTTTGGAGGATTGCATTGAGAAAGTGGGACAATCAGCTTTTATTTCCAAACTGGATTTACTTAAAGGTTACTGGCAGGTACCTTTATCCAAAACGGTGAAAGAGATTTCAGCATTTGTCAATCCAGATGGTATATACCAATTCAAAGTTATGCCATTTGGCATGAAAAATGCCCCAGTCACATTTCAACAGTTAACTATCAAAGGTGAACTTCATGATACACTTTGGGGTTCTCTAAACCCTGGCCCATAATAGATGTGTTAAATGAATAGGTTTACTGTCTTAGATTGTGTCAATGCGGCTGGCACACACAATTATAAGTCGACTGTAATTGGGACGAGCAACTGCCCCAGGGGCATCAAGGGCATTTGGACATCACCTGTTCACTATTATGTCAATAAGAGACTCTGGGTAACCAGGGACATGTTTTCTGATTGGTTTCACAACCACTTTGTATCAGAGGCACCTGCACATTGTCAGGTTGCTGGACTTGAAGAAGATTGTAAAACCATGTTGCTCCTGGACAGCTGTTAAGCACACCCCCTGCAGATCTCTTGGGGTAAAATTTCATGCGTGACATGTACGATCAGTGGGTGGAACCGAAAACTGCAATGAATCCCAGTCCTGCCCGAATGTCATTAATACTCGCGACATTTGCATCCAGCGCAAATCCCATCAGAATTGGTGGAGTTCGCCAAGAGGGTCGGGCACCCGGCAGGTCCCGTGTTCAAGGGTGGCCCACCATGAACATCAAAAGCAGCCTCCACAGGCCCTGGTGGCACTGGGGCCAAAACCTCCAGTGCTCGCTGACGTAAATCGCGGGCCGGGATTCTACGGTCTTCCTGTGGCTGAACCGGTTGCGATGTTCCAGCCAAAACTCCATTCACTGTCAGCGGCACCGGAAAATCCCAGCTGTGAACAAGGACTGAAGATTTTGGCGCTCACCTCCGCTCTCTGATGTATACAGAGTATGCACACTCTATCAGCTATCCGGAACACAACCTCACCTCACTCCTGCAAACACTTATTTCCCCAGAATTTGTTGCAAGCAGGGGTCTTTTAACCCACACTTGCATTAAAAAGTATCAATTCTGGTTGGACCGCCTGCCCGTTTTGACCATGAGATGAGCTTAGAATCGCATGGGCAATGTAAAATTTAGGTCAATTGGGGGTTTAATCCCCTTAATCACCTCTTTAATTGCCGGCAGGCACACATCCTATTTACGCCTGTGCCAGCTGAGTGAAATATCGTGCGAGTGCATAATGACATCAGGATGCGCGTCCAATGTCATCACCCTCTTTTCACAGACTTCTGGGTCGGGTGTGTGCCTGTCTGGAGGATGTAAAATTCTACCCTCAGTGAAGCACATTATTTTTGCTGTAATTGCCCATAATTAATTCAGCTGATGCTCCAAGGCAACTTTCAGGTCAAGAAATGTAAATGATGAAAACAGTGATGGCGAAGGTGATGTAGTGAATGTGGTAGAGAAAGTGCCCTTAGCCGATCTTATTAAGATGTGTGATCAGTTTATACATACTCGAACAACAAGTGTGGATAAGTGAGCTAGAAATCACTGCAGCCTTATGCCGCTAAGGACCCGGGTTCGATCCCTGCCCCGGGTCACTGTCCATGTGGAGTTTGCACATTGGCCCCGTGTCTGCATGGGTTTTATCTCCACAACCCAAAGATGTGCTGGTTAGGTGGATTGGCCACATTAAATTACCCCTTAGTTGGAAAAAAATAATTGGGTACTCTAAATAAAACAAAAATGTGAGCTAGAAATAATGTTGATCCATAAAATATAATATAAACTTATGAAAAAAATAAGCAATGTTGATGAGGCAGATTAAGCTGGAAGGACAACAGAGTACATCCACACTTTGAATCTTCTCCTACAAACAGGAGCGAAGATGGTGCTACGTGTGGGAACCTATTACAGGTATCCGGCATTTATTATTCAGTGATACATCTTACATTTATAGCCATTTGATTGACTTTAGACTATGGCTACCCAAGGATTGTGCCATTGTAATGAAAGTAGGCCTACTCTTATATCTGATATTCAAAATGATCTGAAATCTGAAACACGATTGGCCGTGCGATTTTGGATAATGGATGTAAAATGCTGCATAGCGAAATTCGATCTGCATTAAAGACTGATGATTTTAAATACCGCACAGGTCAAAATATGATGCCTACTGCCTACCAGCACTAATATTTTTCACACAAAATGCATAGTTTACTGATCTTTAGGGTTTGCAAATGATTAATACATAGGAAAACAACATAATCATAGATTTAAAATGTATATCCAAGCATTTTGCTGAGAGCAAAATTTGCAATTGCACCACTGCATATACACACACAGACACATACATATATATAAATATATGTATCATTTATTCCATTTATGTGTTTGGCGATTTCATGGAATCCTGTATTTCAGTAAGCAATTTACCTTAAATTAATTATTTGACCTAGTATGTATTAACTCAGTATCTAAACACAGAGTGAAATAGTGCATTCGCATGAATGTTACTGGTCTCAGTCGGCAGCTTCAATTTTTATTTTTTAATTCATTTTTTACGCAATATGGGCATTTCTGGCGAGGCCAGCATTTATTAGCCATCCCTAATTGCCCTTGAGAAGGTGGTGGTGAGCTGCTTTCTTGAACCACTAAATCCCTGTGGTGTATATTCCCACAGAGCTGTTCGGGAGCGAATTCCAAGATTTTGACCCAGTGACACTGACGGAACGGCGATATATTTCCAAGTCAGCGTGGTGAGTGACTTGGTGGGAAGCTCCAGTGATGATGTTCCCATGTGTCTGTTGCCTTTGTCCTCTTGTAGATGGTGCACACTGCTGCCACTGTACATAGGTGGTGGACGGAGTGAAAATTTGTGGATGGGGTGCCAATCAAGCGGGCTGCTTTGTCCTGGATGGTGTCAAGCTTCTTAAGTGATTTTGGAGAAAGTGGAGAGTATTCCATCACAGTCCTAACTTGTGCCCTATAAATGGTGGGCAGGCATTGGCGAGTCAGGAGGTCAGTTACTCACCGCAGGTTTCCTAGCCTTTGACCTCTTGTAGCCACAGTATGAATATGGCTAGTCCAGTTCAGTTTCAGGTCAATGTTAACCCCCAGGATGTTGAAAGTGGGGATTCAACGATGTAATGCCATTGAATGTCAAGGGGTGATGGTTAGATTCTCTTTTGTTGTAGATGGTCATTGCTTAGATCTTATCTAAATCTTTGTGCATTTGCACATGGGCTGCTTCTGTATCTGAAATTGTACTGTCAGCCTCCATTAGCGAACATCCCCACTTCTGACCTTATGATGGAAGACAGTACATTGGCCGCGAGATTTTGGATAATGGATATTTGACTTGTAAAATGCTGTACAACGAAATTCTAGCTGCAGGTCAAAATATAATGCCTACTGCCGACCAGCACTAATACTTTTCACATAAAATGCATAGTTTACTGATCTTTGGGGTTTGCAAATGATTAATACATAGGAAAACAACATAATCGTAGATTTAAAATGTATAGCCAAGCATTTTTCTGAGAGCAAAATTTGCAATGACACCACTGCATATACACATGCACAGATGGTTGGGCCCAGGACACTCCCCAGGCAAATCCCTGCAATGGTGTCCTGGAATGGATTTGATTGACATCCAACCATTTTCCTTTGTGCCAGGTATGACTCTAACCTGTGAATGGGTTTCCCCCAATTCACATTGACTCCAATTTTGCTTGGGCCCCTTGATGCCATACTCAGTCAAATGCTGCCTTGATGTCAAGGACAGTCACTCTCACCTCATGCCTGGAGTTCAGCTTTTGTTCATGTTTGAACCAAGGCTGTAATGAGGTCAGGAGCTGAGTGACCCTGAAGGAATGCAAATTGAGCGACGGTGAGCAGGTTGTTGCTCACCAAGTACTGCCTGTTAACACTGTCGATGACCCTACCCATCACTTTACTGCTGACTGAGAGTAGACTAATGGGGCGATAATTTGTCAGATTGGGTTTTTCTACTTTTTGTGTCAGGTCATACCTAGGCAATGTTCCACATTGCCAGGTAGATGCCAGTATTGCAGCTGTACTGGAACAGCATGGCTAGGGGCATGGCATGTTCTGGAACATAAGTCTTCAGAAGGATTACCGTAATAGTGTCAGGGCCCATACCCTTTGAAGTATCCAGTGTCATCAGCCATTTCTTGATATCACATGGAGTGAATCAAATTGGCTAAATACTGGCATCTGTGATGCTGGCGATCTCTGGTGGATCACCCACTCAGCATTTCTGGAGCTCAAACTCGTATAAAAACCCCGACCTGAGTGCAAGTCAGGGAAGGAGACCCTTAGTGGAGTGGAGGTGTTTTGGATTTGTATTGCAATAAACCTTGTTTGCTAATTTCTACTTATCGTCTATGCATTCTGCTTACCGCGGATTCAACACTGGCAACAAGGATTTAGTGGAGCTGCCATCAACATTGGTTGTGGCAAGCCTGGTCCACCTCATCTAGGCCTCAGGATGCCCCACTATTAACAACTGGAAATCTACATATTGGAAAGCTGGAATCTTTTAACGCAGGTACAGACGATTGGGGGCAATACATAGAATGCATGCAATATATTATTTTGAAAGAATGCGACTACTAGCGGCGAGAGACAAACTGTGTTATTGCTAGTGGCTTGTGGAGGGCCTACCTACAGTTTGATAAAGATCCTGACTCACCCGGACCCTCCAGATACCCGGTCATTCACCGCCCTGGCAGCCCTAGTGCATTTTGACCCAAAACCACTGCTCATTGTTCGTTGTTTCTGGTTACACATGGCTGCTCAAGCCCAGACTGAGTCAATGAATGACTTCCTGGCCCACCTCCGCAAACTGGATGAGACTAGTGAATTTGGAGCAACATTAAATGAGACACTCCGTGACCGCTTAGCCTGTGGGCTCCATGATGCAGCCACCCAACGGAAATTACTAGCTGAGGACCACCTGGACCTGCAACACGCGGTGGACATAGCCATCTCCAGAGAAAGCACCGAACAAGGGGTCTAGGAACTCCAGGGAATGGCAATGCTCAGACTGGCTGCCAAATTGAGCACCAATCGCACTCAGCTGAAACTGAGGAAGCTGGCTCTAGCAGTGGGACCCCTACCAGAGGAACACAGGCCGCCACAATAGAGGCCAGGAACACCATCAGAATCTCTCCCCAACCATGAGAAACAGGAATACGATCACCGATCAGCAGGGGCTGCAACAGGCCACAGAGACCAGGGGAACAGGAGACCCAGTGAGCATCTACCTGCCCACCAACCCATCAGGCATGACAGTCCCCTACGTGACAGGGCTCACTATGTGGAAGAAGGCAACTGCAACTACCAGCAGTTACACTGCGAGGCTACGCAAAGAGTGGTGGCCATCCAGATCTCTCTGCAAATTAATGGACACGCAATCTTCATGGAGCTCGACACTGCGGCGGCAGTGTCTGTAGTCAGTCATCATACATTCAACCACATTTGGTCTGGACTTTAATCACTGTCTCTGTTAGACACCAACGTAAGCCTGGCCACTTATACGGGGAACCACTGGCAATATTGAGCACTTCAACTGTTTTGATTTCATAGAACTGTTCCGGTCGAGTATAGCCAACAGTCTGCAAGCCTTTGTCTGGTGGTTGTCCACAGGAGTGGTCTGAGCTTGCTGGGGCATGGCTGGTTATGCCACCTGTGGTTAGATTGGCAGCGGGTGTGCTGCATGCACCCATATGGCCCTAAAGGAGATTTGACAAGATTTCCTTCGGTATTTCAGGATGACTTGGGCACCATCAAAGCAGTTGTGGCCCGAGTAAGCATGGACCTGATGGCTCAACCGCACAACTTCCATGCCCAACCTGTTCCATATGGCTTATGACCCAGAGTAGATGCTGAATTAGACCAGATGGAGATATTGGGCATCATACACGCGGTGCAGTTACCCGACTGGATGGCGCCGGTCATCCTGGTCATGAAATCTGATGAATCAATGTGCTTATGTGGTGACTATAAGATGATGGTCAACCGTATGTCTTGACTGGACTGCTATCAACGATAACCTGGGATGAACGATATTTATGCAAAGCTCAGCAGAGGTCGCATGTTTACGAAACTCAACATGAATCACGCTTACCTTCAGTTGTTCCTGGCCCCCGGGTCCAAATGCTTTGTAACTATGAACAAGCACCGGGGGCTAATGAATACATCCTGCCTGCCCTTTGGGCTTTCCTCCGTGTGCGCAATATTCCAGTGTGTAACGGAGAATATCTTGCGAGGACTATCTCTCATGGTAATTTATCTGGACGGCATCTTGATCACAGGCTCATCCAACCTAGAGCATCTGCAAAACCTGGCTGAGGTACTGAGGGTCTTGAGGAAGCTGGTGGGAAAAATGTGTCTTCAATGCCGCTGAAGCAATGTACCTCATCCACCGCTATAGACCACCATGGTTTACACCTGGTGGAAGAAACGGTACAAGCAATTCGGCAGGCTCCCATGCCAGATGGCCCAACTGTGGCATGTTCCTCCCGAAACTGGCCACCACTTTATCCCCCTCCACCATCTGTTAAAGAAGGGGCAATACTGGGAGGGGGCCTGAAAACAGAAGACAGCTTTCACCAAGGTGAAACAACAGCTTTCCTCATCAAGACTGCATCCCACTTCAACCCATCACAACGACTCTTGTTGACCTGTGATGCTCCTCTGCATTGGCTAGCGTTCATGAGGTGCAGGTGATGGGACGTTCAGATCCATCATCCATGGTGTGGACCAACACGCCCCGATGTCATACAGAGAAGCGATATGCGCAGATCGAGAAGGAGGGTTTGGCCGTCGTGTTCAGAGTCAAGAAATTTCATCAGTATGTCTACGGGTATCACTTCCCCGTTCTCACTAATCACTAATACTGCTCTCTTAAACTTAGTTACAGGTCTAGAGATTCTCCGTCCTTTGAAAGAAGATCACGATCTTGGCAAGGACCCTGCGGACCCCAACACACGGACCCGGCCATCGCCTCATCCGCAACCCCTATCCCAGAGACGTCATCCACTTACCGGCCTTCACCCGATCCACGCCGGAGCATGGTCTGGACATCCACCAACCTGTGAAGACAAACCGTAGCCTGACAGCGATCCAGAAAGCGCAACCGCGCAGACCCACCTAACGATGCAGGAACCGCAAGCAAGGCAACAAATCTGTCATAATATACACACAAGTATATAATGGTGCGCAGACAGACATTTATTGACACACAGGATGACCAATGAACACACAGAACAGAGCAGCCAATCACCAGACAGGACACGGCCACTATAAAGCCAGAGGCACTAGTTTTCCCGCTCTCTTGGGATGCAGCCTCTGAGACAGTCAGAGCCTGTGAGCAACAACGAGAACATCCACCATGTGGTAGTCAGTTAGTCTGGTCAGGTTAGCCTCAGGTCTCCAGTCAACTCAGCATAGTGTCAACACACAGTTAAAGTATGTTTAATAGTTAAGAGTTCAAAAAAATAGAGTTGCATTTCTCCAAGTGTTGGAAGCCTGTCTCTCTCACTGCTATGGTAAACGCAGTCCCAGCATACCCAACACTTCAAAATCCTCCATTCACACACTGACAGAGTGAATAACCTCATTGGACACAATTATTCCCTTAACACTGTATACTCTCACCATCTCCCAGCCTCGAAAAGAAGCAGTCACTACCAGAAGCGTGGAAAACATGCAGGCCTGCAGGTGAGAGTGAAACAACGTGTCCCCAAAGCCTAGCTTACTCCTAGCTATTGTACAATCTCCAGAAAACAAGTTAGACGAACATAAAGCCAGACTCACTTTTCAAAAAGAACTAAGGGACTGCTGTGTGCTCTGTTTCATGGAGACATGGCTCACTCCTGCTTCACCGGATTGTGCCCTACAACCAGAGGGCTTCTCAATCCACCGAATGGGCCATACGGCGGCCTCAGACAAGGCAAGGGGAGGTGGGGTCTGCCTCCTAATCAACACCACCTGGTGCCTACGTGTAGCAACCCTGGCGAGTTTCTGCTCCCCGGACCTGGAATACCGACGCTAAAATGCCACCCCTTCTACCTTCCGTGGGAGTTCAGCTCCGTTATCCTGACGGCAGTTTACACCCCACCCCATGCTAACGTGAAAATCGCACTGGACGAAATGTTCACCACCACAAATAGCCTTGAAATGAAACATCCCGCGGCCTTGTTCACTGAAGCTGGGGACTTCAATCAGGCCTAGCTGAAGAGCGTACTATCAAGTTACCACCAACACGTCACCTGTTTCACCAGAGGCTCAAACATTCTGGACCACTGCTACACAAATATCAAACATGCCTACCGCTCTATCGCCCATCCACACTTTGGCAAATCTGACCACAAGGCTGTGCTCCTGCTTCTGGCTTATAAGCAAAAACTGAAGCGGGAGAATCTGTCAAAGAAAGTTGTACATTGTTGGTCTGAGGAATCGGGTGATTTCCTACGGGACTGCTTAGAGTCAGTGGACTGGTCAGTATTTAAAATCCCTGCGACCAGCCGGAACGAGTATGCCACTACAGTAACTGACTTCATTAGTAAGTGTGTAGAAGACTGTGTGCCAAAGAAGCAAATCCGTGTGTTTCCCAACTGGAAACCCTGGATGAACAGGGATACCCTCTGCTTGCTGAAGTCTAGGTCTGAGGCATTCAAATCAGGCGACCCTGGCCTATACAAGAAAGCCAGATATGATCTA
This sequence comes from Scyliorhinus canicula, assembly GCF_902713615.1. Classification (NCBI taxonomy): domain Eukaryota; kingdom Metazoa; phylum Chordata; class Chondrichthyes; order Carcharhiniformes; family Scyliorhinidae; genus Scyliorhinus; species Scyliorhinus canicula. Next base: position 139,121,055 of record NC_052153.1, on the reverse strand, counting down.
AAGAAATCCATCAAAGGTGCCAAAAGACAGTACCAGACCAAACTCGAGTCCCAGGCTAGCCACACGGATCCCCGCCGTCTATGGCAAGGTCTGCAAGACATAACGGGCTACAAGATGAAGGCATGTAAAATCGTCGGCTCCAATGCACCCCTCCCTGATGAGCTAAACGCATTCTATGCCTGCTTTGAGCAAGAGGTCAGCGAGAGCGAGCCCTCCACCCCAGAAGCCGCGGATGAACTTGGATCTGAGATCACCACTGCAGACATCAGAGCAGCCTTCTCAAAGGTCAACCCACGGAAAGCCACTGGCCCGGATGGGGAACGCGGACGAACATTCAGGTCTTGCGCGGATCAGCTGGCGGGGGTATTTGCAGACATCTTCAACCTCTCTTTACAACCATCTGAGGTCCCTATCTGCATCAAGAAGATGACCATCTTCCCTGTACCAAAAAGGTCAAGCAGCGTGCCTTAATGACTATCGTCCAGTGGCTCTGACATCCATCATCATGAAATGCTTCAAAAGGTTAGTAATGGTACGAATCAACTCCAGCCTCCTGGATTGCCTTGATCCACTACAGTTCGCCTACCGCTGCAACAGATCCACAGCAGACACCATCTCTATGGTCCTGCACTCTACCCTGGAACACCTAGATAACAAAGACACCTATGTCAGACTCCTATTTATCGACTACAGCTCAGCCTTCAACACCATCGTTCCTCCAAAACTCATCTCCAAACGCAGTGGCCTTGGCCTCGCCTCCTCCCTCTGCGACTGGATCCTGAACTTTCTAACCCACAGGCCACAACACCTCCTCCACGATCATCCACAACACCGGTACCCCACAAGGCTGTGTCCTCAGCCACCTACTATACTTCTTATACACCTATGACGGTGTGGCCAAATTCCCCTCTAACTCAATTTTCAAATTTGCTGATGACACCACCGTAGTGGGTCAGATTTCAATGACGAGACAGAGTACAGGAATGAGATAGAGAATTTGGTGAACTGGTGCGACAACAATAATCTCTCCCTCAATGTCAACAAAACGAAGGAGATTGTCATCGACTTCAGGAAGCGTAGTGGGGAACATCCCCCTGAATACATCAATGGGAAGGAAGTAGAAAGGGTCGAGAGCTTCAAGTTTTTCGGTGTACAGATCACCAACAACCTGTCCTGGTCCCCCCATACCCCCATACCAACAATATAGTTAAGAAAGCCCACCAATGAGTCTACTTTCTCAAAAGTCTAAGGAAATTTGGCATGTCAGCTACGACCCTCACCAACTTCTAAAATTGCACCATAGAAAGCATTCTTTCTGGTTGTATCACAGCTTGGTATGGAGCCTGCTCTGCCCAAGACCACAGGAAACTACAAAAGGTTGTGAATGTAGCCCAGTTCATCACGCAAACCAGCCTCCCATCTATTGACTCTATCTATAGTTCCCGCTGCCTCAGAAAGGCAGCCAGCATAATTAAGGACCCAACGCACCCCGGACATACTCTCTTCCACCTATCTTCCGTCAAGCTTCAAGCAATTGGAGTATGAGCTCCCTCAATGATAGCTCATTGAGGGGGCCCATATAATCACCTGTGTAGGCTTTGTGAGCAGTCTTAAGTTGACTGGACTGCTAGCAGCACTGTTTGTAGCTGCTCCTGTAATATCGTTATTATAAATAAATATTGGTGTGGTGACGGAACTCCTGCCTCCCGTGGATTACTACAAAGTTAAAAATGACAAATGAGTTACGTTGCAAGGCCAGGTTGAGTGATAATGGGACAAGTAATAAAATAAAAGATGTGTCCCGAAGAATGCAAAAGCGAAATACCGTGGATGCTGGAAATCTAAGTATAAACATAAAATGTTGGAACTTCTCAGTAGGCCAAGCAGTCTCTGTGAAGAGAAACAGAGTTTGAGGGCCGGATTTTCCATAATAATAATCTTTATTGTCACAAGTAGGCTTGCATTAACGCTGCAATGAAGTTACTGTGAAAAGCTCCTAGTCACCACATTCTGCACCGATGCCTCACGATGCTGAGGTCCCAGGTTTGATCCTAGCTGTGGGTCACAGTCCGTGTGGAGTTTGCACATTCTCCCCGTGTCAGCGTGGGTCTCACCTCCACAACCCAAACATGTGCATGGTAGGTGGATCGGCCACCTAAATTGCCCCTTAATTGGAAAATAAATTAAAATAATTGGATACTCTAAATTAAAAGAAAAAGGTTACCAACTACAATGGACTGCATTAGATCTAGCTCATTAACTCTGTTTCTCTCTCCACAGCTTCCACTAAACCAGCTGAGTCTTCTCAGCATTTTGTGTCTTTAGAACAAATATTACCATTGGTTTTCAGATCATATTGGCTGTCTAAGAGATTGCCAGGTTGCATAGTTAAAAGAAGGGCATTAAAGCTGTTAAGACTTCACAATCAATCACATTCCCGATATTCATTGCCCAGAGCTGCAAACCAAATCCATATATTTCTGTACTCAGCCAGATATTATATAACATTAATATGTGCCAATCCGTAATTCCATTTCTCAAGGCTTATTGGGCAATGTTCAATGACACAGAAAGTGCATTTATACTCCTTCAAGGAAACTGATACAATCATTCCCATGGTCACTTCAAACTGAGAGGAGTGATTCATACAGACGTTTGCAACTCTCAATCTTGCTTCCTGAGCTTAAATGCAATGAAGCGTCTTGACATTCATACATCGTAATGAGTGTGTGATGATGTCACAATATTTGGAGTACATGAACACATGATATTGTGCAAATTCCTAAATTAAATTGCTAAGTAAATTCCAAGGCATTTCCTAAATGATCCCTGGGAAGAATACCCACTTGGTTTTAAGGCCTTTCACAAAATGTTTGATTTTACCTGTCTTGCTGCCAAAGTTCCAGCCCTGTCTTCACAGTGGGAATTTTAGAACCTCACAGGCAATTGGCTGTGCTCAGATTGAGATCTGAGGTCAATAGTTCTTGGGTGATAGGCCCAGTTTCCACAGGATTCCATTTATATAACTGTAGTACCGTCTGCTCTGAGATCACTGAGCTCAAACTCTGTTTAAGCACTAATTTTACTGTTGGAGCAGGCGATTGTGCAAATGTACCTGAACTAAAGTAGCACATCTGCAGTTGATCTGACAAGGTAACTTATGTCCAATGGCCCAAAACCAACCAACAAATGCCAAATTGGGTAAACTTTAATTTGTAATTTAAAAATGCTTTAAGAAAAGTTGCTAAACTTGGAAACAACAAACAAATGCTCATCTTGAACATTTGGGACTGGATTGTGCTGTAACTAGTAAAGTAAAGACACCATAGTCCCAGATAACCGTAGGCTGATTTCCCATTTTGAGGGGGGAAAACTGACCGGTGATTTAACCTGAGGACCACCACACTTCAGGCAAGGGGCAAAGTTGGAAGGTGGATATTCATGAATGGTCTCAATCAGCAAGGGAATTGAACTGGCACTGTTGGCCTCACTCTGCATCACAAATCAACTGCCCAACCAACTGAGCTAAACCCCCTGCTGTAGCTAGCATCTCACAGCACCACCATTAGATACATACAGCACCACCATTAGATACATATTTTTCTGTACCTCTCAACTGACATGGAAGACATAAAAGGAGGCCATTCAGCCCATTGAGTCTACATTGACCTTCTGAAAGAGCACCCTAGCTAGGCTCACTGTCCTTCCCAACCCAGGAACCACACCTAACCTGCATAACTTTGGACACTAAGGGGCAATTTTAGCATGGCTAATCCACCTAACCTGCAAATGTTTAGACTGTGGAGCTCTATAGGTTCTATGTCTCCATAAAGCAGTTCTTGTCCTTCGTAAATGCAATGGTGTGGCTGCTGTAGCTCAGAGTGCTTTGCTTAGCAAAAGTGTTCTTTTCAAAAAGTTGAACATTTATTTCTACGCACAACCGATGACATTAAAAATTAATATTTTATATAACACATTTTCATAACAAGACTCACAACTCATGGCTAATCTCAGAATCACTTGAGCATGCAGGATGATTTGTATATTAATAATGAAATTCATTGTTAACCTGCCACTATTTTTCCGCCAGGTCCCAGCTCAATAGGTTATCCTGAACTGGAATAGCAGAGACATTTCATTGCAGTAGTAATCAAGAGCAGAGTGCACAGAAAATGAATGAATAAAAAGATAAATTAATTTCTTATTGAAATTCATCATTACTGTAGTTAGGTTGAACAGGCACAAAATCAGACACCATCACAGATCCTCTGATTGGCGTATTTTGTTTCTATCACATTCTAAGCACTCCGACAGCACCCCTTTCCAAAAATGGATGGATAAATAACAAAATAAATGCTCCTTTTGAGTTCATCGGATCGTGAATAATTGAACTGAAACCCCCGAGCTCCAGAACGTCATATTGCAGAGGGGAAACCTCCACCCCTTCCCATTTTCCAGAGGTTCACAGGTAAGGTTTATACAGCCATTGCCCAGAAGTGCAAACTTTCCCTGGAAAATTACGCTCCATTGGTAACCATCCAAAAGTGTGATTAAAATGTAAAATTTTGGATGGTTCCATCTGTGTTACACGAATAGTTTCACAGAAAATATTCGAAGAACTAAGACCTCTTCTAACTTCTGGATATCTGTTGCAAAAACCCACACCTAGCCCCAAGGGACACTCCCTACACAATTGATGCCTTAGGGACCCTTCTTTCCCATCCCAACAATAGCTCTTCCTCCCACCCCCCCCCCCCCCCCCCCCCCCCGCCCCCCCCCCCCCCCCCCCCCACCGCCACACTGTGAGGCCTGACCCTAGAGCCTGACCCGAGACACCCCCAAAAGATTGATTTGACCGGACACCAACATTTCCCCAAGGCCTGACCAGACATTCTACTCCCGGGACCTGACCTAACTACCTCCTTACTCTGAGGCAAGACCTGGCCCCAAATTTGCGATCAAGAGGTCTGGGCAACAGGTGACCGAGGGAGTCGTCTGACTCAACTGTCTGCCCCACTACTGTGGCTACATTTGCGGCTGGGTGTCCCTGGAGAGGGAGCATGCAGTGTCCATTGCCAATGTCAAGGCCTTGTGTGCTTATCAACCCCTTTAATCACATTTTAGTTTGATGTTTTATGTTTCATTTGTGATTTGTTTTTGTTCAAGGCAATATCGCTTTAACAGGATGCCCAATTTACTTTGCCCCTCAGTTAATTTGATTTAGTTTAATTGGTTTACCTAAAATGGTTTGAAGCCTAGCCCACAAGCATTGAACTCCAAGGCTAATACTCATGTTTCCATAACAGAGAGGTGACACCAATGTGGCCCCCAATGCAAGGAGTTATGGTGAATTTGCTCATCAGTCATCCCTTTAAGGAGGTGATGGGGGCAGCGTCTCGTTCCTCCATGAGGTCAGAATGCAGGTCCATTGAATGTACTCAATTGCCCTCACTCCTCACCCTTGAAGGAGTTGCGTGGCGCACTGAAACTCTCAAGGGTCGAGGTGCTTCATTCTGATGGAGTTGAGGGGGCAACTGCGGGGGAGAGGCTATTGTGTGACATACTGAGGCTCATTGGAAAGGAACTCACATATGGGGGATGCGAATGGGTGGATGTCCCAGATCCTGAGAGGGCTGAGGGTCAGGGCATTGGCAGGACTCCTCATCGCTCATAATGACGTTCTCTTCTTTTCAGTTTTTGATTCAGGAGAATTATTGAGCCAGTCAAGTTGGCAATTCTTTTGATTACTTTCAAATGGCAGCAGCGCCAACTATGTTCCATTGAACACAGCCAGGAACAGGACCCTACAGAGGATTGGATTGGATTGGATTTGTTTATTGTCACGTGTACCGAGGTACAGTGAAAAGTATTTTTCTGCAAGGAACTCAACAGATCATTCAGTACATGGGAAGAAAAGGGAATTAAACAAAATTCAAGAAAATACAAGAAGGAGGGGGAGGCAGGGCCTCATTTATATTCTGGGAGCAGGGCCATAGATGGCAGAGCCTCGGAGGAGAAACACCAGCCACAGGTATTCCGCCATAGAACTTCATACCTCCAGATGTCAGAGAAAACTGTGTCTGTCCCTCGGACAGTGGACCACCTGTGCCAGATTGTGCAAATGTTGGCACCACATGAACTGAGAAGTCACCCATTCCCTGTGGCCTTGAAAGTCACCACCGCTCTGAACTTCTATTCCAGCAGCTCGTTTTAGGGCGACATTTCCTAGTCAGCTGCACACAATAAGAAAGGTCACAGATACACTATTCATAAAGGCCTACATGTACATCAACTTGGGATGGGACTAGGCGAGCCAGAACGCCAGGGCCATCTGCTTCGCCCACATAGCAGGCACACCCCAGCTTCAGGGTTTCATCAACTGCACCCACATGGCTTTGCACTCCATATGGCAGCATGAGGCGCCATTTGTGAACCACAGGTGATATAATTCCCACAATGTCTAGATCATCGGTGACCACAAAATGCGCATCATGCAGTCATGTGCCCATATCCCGAGGAGCATCCATGATGGGGTTACATCTTGGCAGATCCCAGCCATTTTTGAGGGAGAGCAGCAGCTCCTTGGGGATAAAGGGTACCCACTCAGAAGGTGGCTGATGATGCCATTGCAGAGGTGACTTAACCCGCTGAGACTCACTACTATGAGGCTCATGCATCAATATGTGGACTGGTTGAGAAGGAGATTGGATTGCTCAAGATGTGGTTGTGGTGCCTAGACCGGTAAATGTGCCTCCCCCTCGCACAAGAGGGTCCGCCTCAGCACGGTTCCCGGCACAGGATCACACTGCCAGGTTGGCCAAGCTTGCAGTGCCAAGTTAGTAGTGCCAACCTGTGCCAGAGGGCAATGTCAGGGACAGTGCCAGGCCACTGCCCAGGCATGGCCCTCTCCACCAGGGGCTGTACTTACATTTGCACCCCCAGGGACTAAATCTCATTTTCCTCAATCTTGCTGATGTGACGTCATCGAGATTTAATTATATGGAAATTCATTAATTGTATTAAAATGAGGTTCTCACTCTTTGTGGATCAGTTAGGAAAACAAAGCTAATTTTATGGGACTTATACTTGTATTGGTAAACATTAAGAAATAATGTATAGTTTTAAGTGGGTTTAATTTAATGTTTCTGCGCTAAAATCAATAGCTAGATTCATGCTGGCCAAAGATGTTTGTGTGTGTGGGGATTGGTTCAGTTCCAACTTGATAGGTGCGATTTAACGGGAAAATTTTGAAGTGTACAAGGGCAGGTTACCACCTCTCTCCTGGCATCAGTTCCGCCTGCTATCCCTCAAATTCCAAATCCCCCCCACCCCCGAAATCACTGGCTGACACCTCGCACCTTCCCCACATCTGATCTTCATGCTTGTTCCTCAGCAGCCCCTGACACCCACCAGCACAACCCCACTATGTCCAGTTCCAGTGCCAACACATGGAATCTGCCATATACCCCCCTAGATCCATCAAGCACACGGGTTAAAAAGCTCTCTGTTTGTCCTCGCAGGCAAAGATAGTCCATAATAAGCGGGAAAGGGCCAAAACGGCAGGTGAAGTTCCAGAGATACAAGTCCTCACCCCCTATGAGGAACGGGCCCTGGAGATCGCGGGATTGACAGAGGAGAGATCAGTCACTGATAGCGAGGTTGGCTTACGCCACAGACGTGAGGATCTACTGCCCCTTCACCCAGACGACCTGTCTCAAGTGACTTGTTCATTTCAGACAAAATGATCCTTCCCTCTCACTGACCATATGTCCATTCTCTCACAGGATGGGGCTGGGCAATCTGTAGTCATCCCCTGCCACCCAAGCGACCGCTTCAGAGGAGAGCTCTGAGGAGACCGCCATCGAGGCGTCATAGCAACCCTCCTCACCTTCCACCAGTGCAGAGACACACACCTCGGTAGGCGACATAGTGGACAGGCTTCACTTGTTGCTGCCTGCCAACCTAACCTTGGAGAGACCTCAGAGGTATTTTTAAGTCTGGCTCCGTTGCTACATACTTCCTTTTGGAACTCACTGCAGTAAGGGCAGTGATTTCCGCACCCTGTGGTATGGCTGGGACCAGACAGCTGAAAGTTATTTGATTGGTGTCATGCCAATTAGCGGTTCACTGGTCATTACACAGCAACTTGGTGGATTGGCCATCCTTGACTTGGGACAGACGAGCTGCTGACTATAAGGCTGGCTTCCAGCATAAAATTCAGCCCAAGAGCAATTTGAGGATGTCACTGGAATCTTGCATAGAAACATAAAAACATAGAAAATATAGAAAATAGGAGCAGGAGTAGGCCATTAGATCCATCGAGCCTGCTCATGGCTGATCAACCAACTCAGTAACCTGTGCCCGCCTTCTCCCCGTATACTTTGATCTCTTTCGCACCAAGAGCTATATCTAATTCCTTCTTGAAAACATACAATATTAGTACCTCAACTACATTCTGTAGTTCCACAGACTCACCACTCTCTGGGTGAAGATGTTTCTCTTTATCTCAGTCGTAGCTGGTCTGTCCTGTATCCTCAGACTGTGACCCCTGGTTCTGAATTCCCCCGCTATCAGGAACATTCTTCCTGCATCTGCCCTGTCTAGTCCTGTTAGAATTTTATAGATTTCTATGTTCTGCCTCTCATTCTTCTGCACTCCAGCAAATATAATCCTAACTGACTCTATCTGTTGTTATATGTCAGCCCTGCCATCCCAGAAATCAGTCTGGTAAACTTTTGCTGCACTCCCTTTCTAGCAAGAACATCCTTCCTCAGGTAAGGAGACCAAAACTGCACATAATACTACAGGTGTGATCTCACCAAGGCACTGTATAACTGCAGCAAGATAGCCCTGGTCCTGTACTCAATTCCTCTCTCTACAAAGGCTGACATTTAGGGGTGGCATGGTGGGTAGCACTGCTGCCTCACAGCGCCAGGGACCCTGGTTCAATTCCAGCCTTGGGTGACTGTGTGGAGTTTGCACTTTGCCTGCATGGGTTTTCTACAGGTGCTCCCGCAGTCCCAGGAAATGCAGGTTAGGTGGATTGGCCATGCTATATTGCCCCATAGCGCGCAAGATTAGGTGGGGCTATGGGGATGGGGTGGAAAATGAGCCTAGGTAGGGTGCTCTTTCAGAGGGTCAGTGCAGACTCAATGGGCCGAATAGCCTTCTTCTGCACTGTAGGAATTCTATAGTTCTATACCATTTGCCTTCTTTACTGCCTGCTGCACTTGCATGCTTATCTGCAGTGACTGATGTGCGACGACACCCCGGTCATATTGCATATTCCCCTCTTAATTTGTAGCCATTCAGATAATAATCAGCCTTCCCTTTTTTGCTACCAAAGTGGATAACCTCACATTTATCCACATTATACTGCATCTGCCATTCATTTGTCCACTCACTCAACTTGTCAAAATCACACTGAAGCATTTCTGCATCCTCCTCACAGCTCACCCTCCCACCCAGCTTTGTGTCATCTGCAAATTTGCAGATATTAGTTCCCTCGTCGAAATCATTAATACATCTTGTGAATAGCTGGGGTCCCAGCACCGATCCCTACAGTACCCCATTAGTTACTGCCTGCCACTTGGAAAAAGATCCATTTATTCCTATTCATTTCAATACTAACCTCATCCCATGATCTTTAATTTTACATGCTAATCTCTTATGTGGGACTTTGAAGAAACCTTCTGAAAGTCCAAATAAACCACATCCACTGGCTCCAACTCATCAACTCTACTAGTTACATCCTGGAAGAACTCCTGTAGATTTGATAATAATGATTTCCCGTTCACAAATCCATGATGACTCTGTCCGATTCTGCCACTGTTTTTCAAATGCTCAGCTATTAAATCTTTTATAATGGACTCTGGAATTTCCCCCACAAGCTGGCTGGTCTATAATTCTTTGTTTTCTCTCTACCTCCCTTGTTAAATAGTGGGGCTATATTAGGGAAGCACGGTGGCACAGTGGATAGCACTGCTGCGTCACAGCGCCAGGGGCCTGGGTTCAATTCCGGACTTGGGTCGCTGTCTGTATGGTATTTGCATGTTCTCCCCATGTCCGCCAGGTGCTCCAGTATCCTTCCATAGTCCAAAGATGTGCAGATCAGGTGGATTGTTCATGCAAAATTGCCCCCAAGTCCAAAGATGTGCAAGTTAGGTGGGGTTACAGTGAGAGGACAAGGAATTGGGCCTAGGTAGGGTGCTCTTTCAGAAGGTTTGTGCAGACTTGATGGGCCTAATGGCCTCCTTCATTGTAGGGGTTCTATGATTTGCTACTCTCCAACTGTAGGAACTGTTCCGGAATCTATAGAACCTTAGAACATGACCACCAATGCACTTCCTATATCCAGGGCTACTTCCACAAGTAGTCTGGGATGTAGATGATCAGAAATGGGAATTTATCAGCCTTCAAACCCATCTATTTCCCCAAAACCATTTCCCTACTAATACTGATTTATTTCAGTTCCTACGTCTCACTAAGCCATGTCTTTCCCAACAATTCTGGTATGTTATTTGTGTCCTCCTTTGTGAAGACTGTATCAAAGTATGTATTTAGTTGGTCAGCCTTTTATTGTTCCCCATTATAAATTCCCCCGTTTCTGAGTGTAAGGGACCTACATTTGTCTTCACCAATCCTTGTCTCTTCATTACCTATATAAACTCTTACAATAGGTTTCTATGTTCCCTGAAAGCTTACTTTTGTACTCTATTTTCCCATTCTCAATCAGTCCCTTGGTCCTTCTTTGCTGAATTCTAAGCTGCTCCCAATCCTCAGGTCTATTGTTTTTTCTGGCAAATGTGTGTGCCTCTTCCTTGTATCTAATGCAATCGCTAATTTCTTTTGTAAACCATGGTTTAGCCTGATCACCCTGCTGTCATTTATCCATAATCCCAGCTATATCATTCCCATATCTGTTTGCGTGATTAATTAATTCACTTTATTGTGAATGATCCATGCATTAAGGCACAAAGCCCTATGGCTTGGCGTTTTAACATTACTTGTCCCGTTCCCATTATTTTTCATGATGTGGAGATGCCGGCATTGGACTGGAGTCTTATAACACCAGGTGAAAGTCCAACAGGTTTGAAATGAAATGAAATGAAGAATGAAATGAAAATCACTTATTGTCACAAGTAGGCTTCAAATGAAGTTATTGTGAAAAGCCCCTAGTTCAAGAAACATATATATATAGACAAAATCAAAGATGCAATACGATACTTTGAATGCAAGTCTTTGCAGGTAATTAAGTCTACAGGTCCAGACGGAGCAACTGGAGAGAGGGATAAACACAGGTTAAAGAGGTGTGAATTGTCTCAAGCCAGGACAGTTGGTAGGATTTTGCAAGCCCAGGCCAGATGGTGGGGAGTTAGTTTTCACTGAGGCCTTGTTTGACTCTGGCCCTTGATTTCTCTGCCTATCACTTTTCTTATTCCCCTTACTGCTTTTTTGTTCTTGTCCTTGATTTTCCCCTCCTCTGAGTCATTGCAAAGGTTCCAACCCCCTGCAATTTTAGTTTAAACACCCCCAAACCACTCTGGCAAATAATCCCTCTAAGATAAAAGTCCTGGTCCTTCCCAGGTGTAACCATTCAGTTTTTACTAGTCCCACCTCCCCCAGAACTGACCGGATTGCCCCACAAATCTGAAACCCTCTTCCTTATACCATTTCTTCACCCACATAGTCATCTGATATGTCTTGCTATTTCTATTCTGATGAGCACATGGCACTGGTAGTAATCCAGAGATCATTATCTTTGAGGATCTACTTTTCAACTTACTTCCTAGTGCCCTATATTTGCTTTTAGGACCTTATCCCATTTTTACCTATGTCATTTATACCAATGTGTTCCACGGCCTTGGCTGTTCACCTTCCCTTCAGAATGTCCTGCAGACACTCTGAGACATTCTTGACCCTAACACCGGAGAGGCAATATACCATCCTGGAGTCTCGGCTGCGGCCACAGATATGCCTATCTATACCCCTTGCAGATGAATCCCCTGTAAATACTGCATGCCAACAGTTTTTACTCCTCCACTATGCAGTAGAACCAATCATGGTGCAACACATTTGGCTTTTGCTGCTTTCCGTTGAGTGTCCATTCCCCTCAACAGTATTCAAAATGGTATATCTGTTTTGCAGAGGAATTGCCACAGGTGATTCCTTCATGGCCTGCCTAGATCTCTTGCTCTGCCTGGTTGTCATCCCTTCCTGCCTGTGGACTCTTAGCCTGCAGTGTGACCACCTCTCTATAAGTCCTATCCACATACTCTCCACATCATGGATGCTCCACAGCGTCCCCAGCTGGCACTCCAGCTCTGAAACCTGGGCTTCCAGGAGCTGAGGCGGGAGACACTTCCTTCACACATTCTAGCCCCGGGCACTGGGAATGTCTCCACCTTCCCACAAAGAGCAGGAAGAGCACACCACTTCTTTGAGCTCTCTTGCCATGACTTATTACTTTAAACTAAATTAAGCATTTTGAAGATATTTAATATCTAATAATGTCTATTACACTGGGCCCTTTTTCTATGCTCCTTGTTGTTACAGAATATAGGCCTTCCAAACAATGAACCACAAAATAAGGCCTTAAAAACTATAAGCAATAAAAATAGTAAATACTTACCCCACCATACTCATGGTATTCAAAGGATCACCTCATTCCCTCCTCATCAAATTCAGCTTAAGCGCTCCAGTGCAGACCTATGGCAGCAAATGAGCCTAATGCTGTAGCCGGGATTTGAGAGTTAACAAGGAATTTCTCTCTCCGAATAACATATTCTCTCATAGAATTTACAGTGCAGAAGGAGGCCATTTGGCCCATCGAGTCTGCACCGGCTCTTGGAAAGAGCACCCTACCCAAGGTCCATACCGCCACCCTATCCCCATACCCAGTAACCCCACCCAACACTAAGGGCAATTTTTGACGCTAAGGGCAATTTAGCATGGCCAATCCACCTAACCTGCGCATCTTTGGACTGTGGGAGGAAACCGGAGCACCCGGAGGAAACCCACGCACACACGGGGAGGATGTGCAGACTCCGCACAGACAGTGACCCAAGCCGGAATTGAACCTTGGACCCTGGAGCTGTGAAGCAATTGTGCTAACCACAATGCTACCGTGCTGCCCAACTTGTTCAACTTGAACTTGAACCAACTTGTTCAGTCTGTTAATGTAATAGTAAGTCCTTATCCCTTTAACCTTTCCAGTAAATATTTTCTGACGCCTCATCAAAGTCTTTTTGTATTTCCTAAAGTTTGGTGTCCTGAATGTAACACAATATTCCAGCGGAGGCCGAATTAGTGTTTTATATAGGTTGGGCATATTTTTCTGGCATTTGTAATCTATGGGTGGAATCTTAGTCAGTTCTGAAAATGTTCAGGTGTCAGGGCCATTTGGAGGTGCTGACCCTGCATAAGTCAAAGGTGCAGCCTGCATTGTGATCCAATGGGAAACAGCCAATTCACAGAGCAGCTCTGCCATCCAATTAAGGTCAACTGGTATGAGATGGATGTGAATGGTACAATGGGAATGTCCGCAGAACTGGCCAATGGCAGTTCCATTGGGAGGTGTGGGCACTGCTGATGCAGAGTGAGAGTGTGAATGTGTCTCAAAATAGAAGCACTGTCAAAATGCTTCTAAGAATTTCTTAAAAGTGAAGCCTCAGATCTTTAATGGACTTTGGTCACAGCTATGTCCATTTCAGCCTTGTGACTTCTTGATGGTGGCATGGACAATGGCCTCCCACCATGAAGTCTCCTCTGATGTCTTGATGGATTGTGGAAGCTGCGCGGCCCCACACACCTCCCATATGATCATATTGCACAATTCAAAGCTAATTGCTCTTTTACACATCTTGATTGGCAACCTGCCATGAAAGGGCGGGCATCTGCTGCCACAGGGAGCTCACCTCTGGGAAGAAATCCTGAGGGTGGGAAAACGGCGAAGAGCTGAACTAATTTGCAATGTTCCCAATTTCTAAATCTCCCCACTCTCAAATCTACCTTTTTGGTGTTGTGAATATTCCATTCCATGTCTCTATTTACAAAACTCGGGATTCAATATATTTCATTAACTGCTTTATTAATCTGTCCTTCCGAGATTTGGCCTTCAGAGCCCCAGGACTCTCTTTGCTCATACCTCCTTTAAAATTCTCACAGTTAGTGTGTATCAGGTCTCATACCCAATCATCCTCACGCACAAATGCAAACAGATAACAGAAACAAGGCAAAATGCTATACAGCCTTTGCAGCATTTCAGAGGAGCAGTTTGCCCAATTGTTCCTTATGTGATGACTTAGCAAATATGACAGGTGTTTGAAAGCATTAAGATTCCATTTTTTAATAAACGATTCAGCAGACAGTTAATCATGAGTGTTAGCTGTCCATTATCAGTTCATGTAGCGAAATCTGCCAGCATAATTCAGACTTCACCGATGATGCAAATGTCTATTTCAGTGGTCTAAAAATGCACAACAGTCAGTTTTTTGCCACTTGCCAGCGTCAACCCATTTTGGAGAGCTTTACCATCCTATTAAGTGACATTGCAGGGAAGTGAAGCTGTAATCCATCATATCCCTCGTACATCTCATATTCAGTTTAAAATGTGTTACCTATTTTTTTTCAAGCCCATTGAATCGTTTCTACCTGCACAGAGTTTCTCTCAAACTGCAATCTTATCAATACAAGGTTCTATTCCCAAGGACAGTGGATTAATTTTTGTAAGGCCCAGGGGTCTCACAGGGCCTCACAATATTTGCCCCAGTGTCAAGCAATTTTGTAAACACCAAAACCGCAAAGTTCACTCACAATGACAATAAATCTTTCTTCAAAAAAGAGCTATCCAAATAGAAATGGTTCCAAGTAAAAAATAAGTGAGTTGTATGGGCTGGTGCTATCCATAAGCAGGGCTCATTTTGGTTTATCGTAGAAACCCTTCAGTGCAGAAGGAGGCCATTTGGCTCATTGAGTCTGCACTTATCCTCTCTGAAAGAGCACCTACCCAGGTCCCCGCCCTATCCTGCAACCCCGTAACTTCACCGAACCCATATATCTGGACACGAAGCGGCAATGTAGCTTGGCTAATCGACCTAACCTGCACATCTTTGAACTATGGAAGGAAACCGGACCACCCAGAGGAAACCCACGCAGGCACGGGAGAATGTGCAAACTCCACAGTTACCCAAGGCCCTTGGCACTGTGATGCAGCTGTGCTAACCGCTGTGTCACCAATCTTTCTAATTATATCAATAATGGATGTGAAAATGCAAACATATTTTCATGTTTCATTTGTGAGATCACAGTTTCCAAACTCATTTGGTAAATGGCATACAGGCAAAATCTTTTAACACTCCATAAATGATGTGCTATCGATGAACACAGAAAACACTACAAACAAGACTGAAGCTTTTAATTAAGTATGTTAGGATGGCTTAAGCCTTGATCTGGAGTTAATAAAGGAAGAAAGGAAAGAAAGAATGGGCACGGTGTTCTCTGCAGGGCAGGAAACAGAATTTGGGACTGGTTATGGGTTATGAATGCACCCCCAAGAAAAACAATCATTGGCTCCAAGTTCCACTGGTACACCCCCACATTGACCTGGAGACAGGTTTAGTGACCAATTTGTAGCCAGAAATGTGGGAATAGAGGTGAAATTACTGAAGTGGGGGCTGATTTAAACAGACCACAGCAGCTATTCGATGATAAAGAGTGTAGAATCTTTAAATTAAACAATGTGTCAGAAAGTTCAGGCCTGGAAACTGGGACAGGATACCCCCCCGATTTTCTGGAGGTCCAGCAGGTCCTCCTTGCAGCTGCACAGAAGAAGAGAGAGATTGTCTTCTTGGAGCATGGCAAGAGGAGGCCGTCCACTCAGACTAAGCAGGTCCAGGTAGAGATTGTTGGCACCGTTAGCAAAGGACTGTGGTGCACCAAAACTGGATTCAGCGTAGGAGGAGATTCAATGACCTGATACACTTTCCCAAGGTGACTGCAATGGCGAACTCTCAGGACAGGCTTCTTGATATTCACTCTCCAGTAGAAACACCACCCGAGGAGCCTGAGGGAACATGTTGCTCCTAAACAGGGGAGGAGTGGCTACCCTGGGCACAAACTGACCCCTCAGCATAGCACAGAATCATTGTGCTGTTGAAAACTGAAACATGAAATTCCTATTATGAATAGGAATAACTGGCATTGGCCGCACAAACAGCAGTGTTTTATATCTACCTCCTTTGCCCTTGTTGAAGAAACCAGTTAAGAATTCATGTAATTGGAGAACAAACGCATTCAATGAGGAATATATAGAAGTCTATTCCATCCAAACACTTAACTGTGTTGAGATCTCGCAGCACTGCAGAGGTTTCTACTCTCCAAAGCTAATTCTTGTGATCTCTTGTGTCCCCACAGGTGCAGATGTTATCAGGAGATGTAAGGAGGCTTCAAGAAGACTTGAACAGGCTAAATGAGTTGGCTGAAACATGACAGGCGAAGTATAATGTGAACAAGTGTGAAATTATTCACTTATGTAGAAAAAACAGAAAGGCAAGAGTATCTTTTAAATAGTGAGAGAGTGGGAGACTGATCATGAGTTACTAAAAGCTTGCATGCAGGTGCAGCAAGCAATTAGGAAGGCAAACGGTTTGCTGTCGAAGGCATGCACCATGGAGCGCATGCCCTCAGTCATAGAAGTCACAAGCTGAGCCACGGAGCAGACACCCCCCCCCCCCCCCCCCCCATGGAGTGCACGCCCGGTACCAAAGTCTCCACTATGGATGCCACCCTTGCAGTGTCGGTCTCATTGCGTTAGAGTGACCACACTATCTCCTCGGACAGAAGGCGATTGGACTCCTCCAGTTGGCCTTGCAGACCGAGCTTGGATGCTGTCATCCCTTCCTGATTCTTGCAACTCTGCCTTTTCAGTTCCATCAACTCTGGGATGCCTGTACCCAGGGACATGGCATCAGCCAAGGACTCAGCAGAGTCCTGGACTCTTGTATCCCTCTGAGTACCGGATCACTGGAAGGTCCCCACCTCCACCTGCTGTGGATCATCAGCTGTGAGGTGTTAAGAACATAAGAACATAAGAACTAGGAGCAGGAGTAGACCATCTGGCCCCTCGAGCCTGCTCCGCCATTCAATGAGATCATGGCTGATCTTTTGTGGACTCAGCTCCACTTTCCGGCCCGAACACCATAACCCTTAATCCCTTTATTCTTCAAAAAACTATCTATCTTTACCTTAAAAACATTTAATGAAGGAGCCTCAACTGCTTAACTGGGCAAGGAATTCCATAGATTCACAACCCTTTGGGTGAAGAAGTTTCTCCTAAACTCAGTCCTAAATCTACTTCCCTTTATTTTGAGGCTATGTCCCCTAGTTCTGCTTTCACCCGCCAGTGGAAACAACCTGCCCGCATCAATCCTATCTATTCCCTTCATAATTTTTAATGTTTCTATAAGATCCCCCCTCATCCTTCTAAATTCCAATGACTACAGTCCCAGTCTACTCAACCTCTCCTCATAATCCAACCCCTTCAGCTCTGGGATTAACCTAGTGAATCTCCTCTGCACACACTCCAGCGCCAGTATGTCCTTTCTCAAGTAAGGAGACCAAAACTGAACACAATACTCCAGGTGTGGCCTCACTAACACCTTATACAATTGCAACATAACCTCCCTAGTCTTAAACTCCATCCCTCTCGCAATGAAGGACAAAATTCCATTTGCCTTCTTAATCACCTGTTGGACCTGTAAACCAACTTTCTGTGACTCATGCACTAGCACACCCAGGTCTCTCTGCACAGCGGCATGCTTTAATATTTTATCGTTTAAATAATAATCCCGTTTGCTGTTATTCCTATCAAAATGGATAACCTCACATTTGTCAACATTGTATTATGCCCTCAGTCATAGAAGTCACAAGCTGAGTCACGGAGCAGACCCCCCCCCCCCCCCCCCCATGGAGTGCACGCCCGGTACCAAAGTCTCCACTATGGATGCCACCCTTGCAGTGCACCCTTGCAAAAGGTTGCTTATGCAGCAACCTTTTGTGTGGCACATTGTCAAAGGCTTTCTGGAAATCCAGATATACCACATCCATTGGCTCCCCGTTATCTACTGCACTGGTAATGTCCTCACAAAATTCCACTAAATTAGTTAGGCACGACCTGCCTTTTATGAACCCATGCTGCGTCTGCCCAATGGGACAATTTCTATCCAGATGTCTCGCTATTTCTTCCTTGATGATAGATTCCAGCATCTTCCCTACTACCGAAGTTAAGATCACTGGCCTATAATTTCCTGCTCTCTGCCTACCTCATTTATTAAACAGTGGTGTCACGTTTGCTAATTTCCAATCCACCTGGACCACCCCAGAGTATAGTGAATTTTGGTAAATCATCATGAGTGCATCTGCAATTTCCTTAGCCATCTCTTTTAGCACTCTGGGATGCATTCCATCAGGGCCAGGAGACTTGTCTACCTTTAGCCCCATTAGCTTGTCCATCACTACCTCCTTACTGATAACAATCCTCTCAAGGTCCTCACCTGTCATAGCCTCATTTCTATCAGTCGCTGGCATGTTATTTGTGTCTTCCACTGTGAAGACTGACCCAAAAAACCTGTTCAGTTCCTCAGCCATTTCCTCATCTCCCATTATTAAAACTCCCTTCTCAACCAATATTTACCTTAGCCACTCTTTTTTGTTTTATATATTTGTAAAAACTTTTGCTGTCTGTTTTTATATTCTGAGCAAGTTTACTCTCATATTCTATCTTACTCTTCTTTATAGCTTTTTTAGTAGCTTTCTGTTGCCCCCTAAAGATTTCCCAGTCCTCTAGTCTCCTACCAATCTTTGCCACTTTATATGCTTTTTCCTTCAATTTGATACTCTCCCTTATTTCCTTAGATATCCACGGTCGGTTTTCCCTCTTTCTACTGTCCTTCCTTTTTGTTGGTATAAACCTTTGCTGAGCACTGTGAAAAATCGCTTGGAAGGTTTTCCACTGTTCCTCAACTGTTCCACCATAAAGTCTTTGCTCCCAGTCTACCTTAGCTAGTTCTTCTCTCATCCCATTGTAATCTCCTTTGTTTAAACACAAAGCACTAGTATTTGATTTTACTTTCTCACCCTCCATCTGTATTTTAAATTCCACCATATTGTGATCGCTCCTTCCGAGAGGATCCCTAACTATGAGATCATGAATCAATCCTGTCTCATGACACAGAACAAGATCTCGGACCGCTTGTTCCCTCATAGGTTCCATTACATACTGTTCTAGGAAACTATCGCGGATACATTCTATAAACTCCTTCTCAAAGTTGCCTTGACTGACCTGGTTAAACCAATCGACATGTAGATTAAAATCCCCCATGATAACTGCTGTACCATTTCTACATGCATCAGTTATTTCTTTGTTTATTGCCTGCCCCACCATAACGTTACTATTTGGTGGCCGATAGACTACTCCTATTAGTGACTTTTTCGCCTTACTATTCCTGATTTCCACCCAAATGGATTCAACCTTATCCTCCATAGCACCGATGTCATCCCTTACTATTGCCCGGATGTCATCCTTAAATAACAGAGCAACACCACCTCCCTTACCATCCACTCTGTCCTTCCGAATAGTTTGATACCCTCGGATATTTAACTCCCAGTCGTGACCATCCTTTAACCATGTTTCAGTAATGGCCACTAAATCATAGTCATTCACGATGATTTGTGCCATCAACTCATTTACTTTATTCCGAATACTACAAGCATTCAGGCAAAGTACACTTATGTTGGTTTTTTTTTTACCTCTGTTTTGAATCTTAACATCTCCAGTTTTATTCCTTTTAGTATTACTGGGCCTATTCACTGAGCTCCCCTCAGTCACTATACCTTGTACTTTCGCCCTTTTTGATTTTTGACTATGTCTTCTCTGCCTTGCACTTTTCCCCTTACTTCCTTTTGCTTCTGTCCCTGTTTTACTACCTTCCAACTTCCTGCATTGGTTCCCATCCCCCTGCCACATTAGTTTAAACCCTCCCCAACAGCTCTAGCAAACACCCCCCCCCCCCCCCCCCCCCCCAGGAAGTCGGTTCCAGTCCTGCCCAGGTGCAGACCGTCCGGTTTGTACTGGTCCGACCTCCCCCAGAACCGGTCCCAATGCCCCAGGAATTTGAATCTCTCCCTCTTGCACCATCTCTCGAGCCACGTATTCATCCTATCTATCCTGACATTTCTACTCTGACTAGCTCATGGCACTGGTAGCAATCCTGAGATTACTGCCTTTGAGGTCCTACTTTTTAGTTTAACTCCTAACTCCCTGAATTCCGCTTGTAGGACCTCATCCCGTTTTTTACTATATCGTTGTCATATGCACCATGTCAGCTGGCTGTTCACCCTCCCCCCCCCCCCCCCCCCCCCCCAGAATGTCCTGCAGAATGTGTTGACCAGTAAGTGACCCAGAAGCCTGCCTAATACTCGACCCCACCGAGGTGTGAGTATCTGTGCTGGTGGAGGGTGCGGGTGACAGCTATGATGCCTCTTTTAATGTTTATGTCTGCAAAGCAGCACAGTGCCTCAGTGGTTAGCACTGCTGCCTCACAGCACCCAGGGATCCGGGTTCAACTCCAGCCTTGGTAACTGTCTGTGTAGTGTTTGTACGTTCTCTCCATATTTGTGTGGGTTTCCTCCGGATGCTTCATTTTCCTTCCACAGTCCAAAGATATGCAGGTTAGGTGGATTGGCCATGATAAATTTTATTGTCCAGGGGTGTGCAGTTTGATGAAGTTAATAATTAATAATAATAACAATAATAGCTTATTGTCACAAGTAGGCCTCAATGAAGTTATTGTGAAAAGCCCCCATTGCCTGTTCGGGGAGGCCGGTACAGGAATTGAACCCACGCTGCTGGTCCTGTTCTGCATTACAAGCCAGCTGTTTAGCCCACTGTGCTAAACCAGCCCCTAAACCAGTTATGGGGATAGGGTGGGGGAGTGGGCCTAGGTAGGGTGCTCTTTCAGGGGGTCAGTGCAGATTCGATGGGTCGAATGATCTCCTTCTGCACTGTAGGGATTCTGTGGTTCCATTGTTGGCCTTCACCTCATGGGGATTTTAGTAGAGGAGTAAAGATGTCTTCCTGCAGTTAGAGCCTTGGGACATAATTTCAGAATAAGGGGCAGGCCATTTAAGATTGAGATAAGGGGGATTTCTTCACTCAGAGGGTGGTGAATCTTTGGAATTCTCTACACGAGAGGCTGTGGAAGCACAATCATTGAGCATGTTCAAGACAGAAATCTGTAGACGATGGGGCTTCTCCAATAGGTCTTGCAGTCCGAGAAGGGAGGCTGTCATCCCTTCCTGATGCTTTGCAATTCCAGCAGTTCTGGGATGACTGTGCCCAGGGGCACGTCATTGACCAGGACCTCAGCAATGTCTGGGCTCTGGCATCCCTTTGAGTGCTGAATCCCTGGGACAGTCCTTCCTCCACCCACTATGGATCGACTGTGAGGTGCTCACCCAGAAGACTGTGAGTGACCCAGAATACTGCCTACCACTTAATCCCACCAAGATGTGAGTTTGTGTGCTGGTAGAGGATACAGATGGCTGATGGAACACCTCTTCGATGCTGATGTCTGAGAATTCTTTCTCTGAGCTGCTCGGGGTTGTGGTTCCGGAGGGGCATGAGGATGGTCTGGCCTGCTCTTCTGATTGATGTGCAAGGGAAGGGAGATGGCATTAGTACATTGTAGAGCATAAATGATGCGAGATGTTTACACACGTGAGGCTTGAGAAATGATTTTGCGTCCTGAGGGTTCACTTTTGCTCGCCGCCCCCACATCGTCCTCAGCACGCTCCTCCCTGGCCAGTTTAAAGGCTCTTTCCTCATATGGGGTGAGGGACAGAGATTGCGCATCACTCCGGGTGGCTGTGCCCTCTCATGTCTGTTGTGCTTCAGCTTGTCCTGCGGAGAGACAGATGGGGAGATGGTAGGTGGGAGTCCTGCCAGTTCAGATGGTTGAGGAGTGGCATGTGTGGGACTGGAGTGGGAGCGGGTATGTATGGAGTTCCCTGCTGATTGCAGAGATTAAATTACCCCATGGCGAGCGATTCAGCAGGAGGCCATCACGAGCATGGCTTGATTCATGTGAATAAAATAAAGTTTGGAGAAGCATCTCAATATTCCGTGAGATTTCCTGCTGCCAGGGAATTTGTCGTTTTTTGGCAAAATTGCGGCATGATGGCATGGTGATTAGTACTGCTGCCTCACAGCGCCAGGGACCTGGGTTCAATTACGGCCTCAGAAGGCTGTCTGCATGGGTTTCCTCTGGGCGCTCCAGTTTCCTCTCATAGTTCAACGATGTGCAGGTTAGGTGAATTGGCCTTGCTAAATTGCCCCTTAGTGTCCAAAAGGTTAGGTGGGGTTACTAGATTACGGAGGAATGGCCTTAAGTAGGGTGCTCTTTCCAAGTGCTGGTACAGACTTCCTGGGCCGAATGGCCTTCTCCTGCACTGTAGGGATTCTATTCTATCCCGTGCAAATCTCCAAAAGAGAAAATGCACGGTGGATGGAGGGGATCAGCTGGTATCAGTAAAAGTTACTCTGAAGTTGTCAGATTGTTGTAAAAACCAAGTTAGGAAATTAATTTATTCCAGGGGGCTTGGTACTACTCAGTGTGGAACATTCAACAGCGAGCACCTGGAAGATGCATAAATTAAAGAAGGAATGTAGAACAGCACAACACAACTTCTACCACGAAACACCAGGATGATATAATTCTCAATTATATCTTGTAATCTGCTGCTGAAATACTGCAATGGGGGCATGTGGCACAGTGGTTAGCACTGGGACTGCGGCGCTGAGGACCCGGGTTTGAATCCCGGCCCTGGGTCACTGTCCGTGTGGAGTTTTCACATTCTCCCCATGTCTGTGTGGGTTTCACCCCCACAACCCAAAGATGTGCAGGTTAGATGGATTGGCCAAGCAAAATTGCCCCTTAATTGGAAAAAAATAATTGGCTACATAAAATTTATATTAAAAAAAACTGCAAAGCATTAAGTCTTAGGTTTATCAAATACAAAATATCACTGTTATCAATAAAATGTCAGCTTTAAACAATTGGATAGATTATAGATTTAACTACAAATGTACATTTTTAATTGGCAGAATCTCAGCAGAATTTGACAAAGGACAGGATTCTCTGGACAGGTCAGAGAATCGCCGGGGGGGGGGGGGGGGGGGGGGTGTCCACGTGGCGCTGCTCCAACGTCAGTCAGGGGCCCCTCTACGCGGCCCTCCGCCCGGCGATTCTCCGCACACAATAGGCCGAGTGGCCGCTGAGATAGGCCGAGTCCTGCCGGCGCCGTTCACATGTGGTTCTACACAGCAGGACCTCGGTGTTCATTCTGTGGGGGACGGCCAGGCGGGGGGAGGAGGGGGATTCAACCCCGGGAGAGGCCTCCACCGTGGCCTGGCCCATGATCGGGGCCTACCGATCGGCTGGCTGGCCTCTCCTGGTAGGGGCCTATGTTCCTTTGCGCCGGGCCCCTGCAGCTCTCCACCATGTTGCGTTGGGGTCAGCGCGGAGAAGGAAACAAGTGCGCATGCGCGAGTTTGCGCCTGTCGTAACGAGCATGCAAGAATTTTTGGCCGGCCATAGCACGCTTGCGCAAGCCCGCGGCACCCGTTTGATGCCAGCTTCAGCAGCTGGAGCTGCGTGAGTCAGTCCAGTGCCGTGCTGGCCCCCTGTGAGGCGCAGGGTCGCTGATCCTGAGGGCCTGTTGACGCCGCTGTAAAATGTGACGGCGTTTACGACAGCGTCAACACCTAGCCTCAGGATCAGAGAATCCCGCCCAAAGTGTCAGGCTCAGACAGAAAACTGGCTTCTAATTCTCCAGTTGCATAAACCAGGGGCAGGATTCTCCATTGGCTGACACCAAAATCACAAAACGCAATTGGGCGGAGAATAGGTTCTGACGCTAAAATCACAGCGGGGACCGATTTGATGCCAAATCGCAAGTCTCTGTGAACTCGGCAGCGGCGTCAATCTGGTCCAGAACACACATACAGTAAACATCGCTTGCATGTCATTAACGTTCTGACACGGTATTATCTGGGGCCTCCGCGATGCTCCGCCTGAGATGGGCTGAGTTCCCGACAGCAAAGTTCACTTGTGCTTTTAAAAATCGTGAATCTGATGTCATGGCTGCTGAGGCAGAGAGAGGATGTACGGAAAGTGTCCAACATCATTATTGTTTGCTGACAGCTATGTGGCTGAACAGGGGCTTCTGCCATGGCTGGGGAGAGCAGCGAGAGGGGGCCAGGAGTTGGGCTGTGGGGTCGGGGTAGATGGCACAGAACACCTTTGCCACAGCCGGCAAGGCAGCCATGCAGCTGCACAAGCCGCTAACAGCCCACTGTGAACTTAGGCTACAGGTCATATGGGTGTCCTCCCTAGACCACCCCCCTAGATGCCCCTGGCCCCAGCCGACCCATCAGCTGTCATGGCGCGCTCAAGCACAATCAGTGCCATCTTGTTGGCTGGGATGAGTGAGTGTGGGGATTGTAATGTGCATATGCAGCTGCAGCTTGTCAGCCTCCCGAGTGTCAATTAGGTGCCTGGCGAATCCCACATCGTTTTTCTTTGGAATCAATTGGGTTCCACGTGGTGCCGGTG